>NC_000068.7:113172833-113325333 GCF_000001635.26 Mus musculus
ACACACACACGTCCCATCACAGCAGAGAAGACAAAAGGAGTCAGAGGTGGAGGAAGACAGTATTGAGACAATGTCTTCCAGGCATAGGAGAAACACTGAACTCTTAAGCTCACAGCAACTGGGGTTGTTTTCACAAAGCATGTATAAGAAGTACCCAGGGGGAAATGGCTCATAAGTCTCCTCCCTTAACTGAGAAGCTATTGATGGTAGGTTCTGGGGGAGGGAGAGTCACTATCCTTTCAAAGTATGGCTTCCAGTAGGTCAACCATATTCCAGCAGATTTCCCCTGTGACCACGCATATTCGGGCAACATAACTGGACTTCCTGAGTTCCTTAAAGGAGAGTTGGGAGGGGGGAGGAGGGAGGGAATAAGTGAGAGGGAGAGAGAGGACATGAAATTAGGAGGGGTTTGAGAAGTAGGAGCATTGGATTTTGAAGGACTTAGTGATTGGAGTGGGTGGATATGATCAAAATATATAGTATGAAAAGTCAACAAATTAATAAAAATATTACATGAAATAAAAGAGAGAAGTAAGGATGTCTCAGAGAATGAGTCATCCATCACAGGGAACTCTCCTCAAGAAAGCATCAAGCTAGACCATCTCACATTGCTTGACCATGACTCCAAAATTCCGTGCTATGACTGTTTCTATGACTGTTACTATCTCTGATATACTGAATCTTACTGTGGGCCAGATTAGAGGAATGCTAACTGGAACCTTGGTCTGTAGAGAACAACCTCCTTAGAAATTAGAAGAAAACTTGACCTTTACAATGTTACCTTCAGGTCGGGTCTCCAAGTACCACCAAAAGTGATGGTGATACTAGTCTCCAATGACTCAGAGGACGTCCTGCCTCTTTACTCCCCATACAGAACTGCACTGTCCTGATCAGAGCCTGTGTCCCAGCACTCATCCTGCTTCTTGGTCCTCTCTCAGGTGCCTCTTCAGAGGGACTGCCTGGCTGTTAATTTCCATTTCTAGGATCCTATGATTTTGACATATAAGCTGTAGCTACCCTACCTGATCAATATTGATCAACGTGGCTCCCAGACCTGCTTCACCTAGTTCTCAGAGCATAGAATCACAGATGCTGACATTTAACATCACAAAGAAAGCATGTGCTGCTATGAATATTTTCACTTTTAAAGTAAATTTCCTTCAGTCAAGGCTGACCTAGATAATCTGTTCTAAAATGACACCTTTAAAAAACATATTAGGTTTGCAGTATTGACATAGGTATCAATTATTCAGTTTAATTCCTAAGGTTTATTTCACCAGGAATCACAGTTATCAAAACTTAACAACAACAACAAAATCCTCTCAAATGAGATACTAGCAAGGTCCCTCCAAAATGAAGAAACTATCACTTCAAACATTATGACTAACTGAAGACTCCTCACATAAACTTTTAATGGCTGCTTTTGTAAGTTAGTGCTGATGAACTGACTTGCTGTAGCCATCCATCACTCTAGCTATTGCTTTAGAATTAACACTGTTTGCTACTTGACAGTGTAGCTATAATACTTACTGAAGATAATGAACCCCCAAGGCCATAAATTTAATGTTTCATTTGATTATATTCTTTCTAGTGAGTGAAATTAACTGCTCTCCCCTTTTGGGAGTTTGAAGCACCTAACTCAGCTGAAGTTTGCTTCTTTGTCTGTCTGTATTCCATCTTTTTTCTCTATGCAGCCCACCTGTGTCAATTCCAGGTCTCCTTGGTCTTCTCTGGGCCCCCTGTCTTTGGCCCTGTTGGATACCAGCATGGTGAGAAGTTTCCCTACCCATCTAGACACTGGATCCTGACTAATGACAATTCCCATTTAGTCCCATCTGTCTAAATATTCAGCTTCTGTGGACATCCTCTTTACCACAACCATCCTCTCTGCCCACACACTTGGTGTGAATTCACTGTTAATAAGACCTACCATGTATTGGATGTTTAAGCATTGTAATGATAAATCAAATGCAGATGAGGACAGGGCTAGGAAACCGAGTAAGTGCCGGTCAAAGCAAGTGGTGCGGATAGCTAACCAAATAGCCTCTCCACAGTGGTAGAGCCAGCTTCCCAAGCCATCATCAGCATGTGCCAGAGACTATTCTTGGAGCTTTGTCTCATTTAATCCTCAAAATTACCTCATTAAGTTCTCAGAATAAGCATGCAATGTGTATATAATTATCTCCACTTTACTGAAGAAGAAACCAAGATTCAGAGAGATGAAGCAACTTAATCTTTTTCAGCCTACAATTTTGAGATGTGATTAATTATCATTAGTTCTTCTACCTATGCTATTGCATCTTTCCATGGGGGAAGATCCACAGGCTCAAATGTGGACTTGAAAGACTACATCTGCAGTGGCACGCTTTCCACTGCAGGGTCAGTTTCCTGCACTCCATCTCCTCCCCTTTCCATTTTCTTATAATGGTAACCATAACAATACCAAGGGAGATGGTGATAGCATGTTCTAAGACAGTCGTCATACTTTATTGCGATTCTGTGATAATGCTGTGGTAATAATGATAATTATTCTGCTCTGAGACAGGATCAGGGATTTAGAGAGGTTAGATAGACTCTATCACAGACTTCACTTCTTATTCTGGTATCCTTCCAATAAGTCATATTGTTTCGCAAAGACTCATAAAACTTCATTATATCCACGGCTTATAAATCTACATTATATCTTCTCTACCCCACATCCAATGGTAACTCTGACAATTCATATGCTGGGTGTCTCATTCTGAATGTCCTAATTAAAGGTTAAAGCTTTTTCTCCTTTGTTTTTCTCACACTCTCTAATATAGGTACCTACATAAAAGCCAAGCATTTACATTTTTATATATAAATTAAATATTTCAATGCAGAAAGTCCAAGCATTCTTTCAGAAACCCAAGAGACATAAAGGAAAATAGAATGCCTGTGTTCCTTCTCTCTGCCTTCAAGAAGTGTCACTGGTCAGTTGTACCCAACCTAAAGGATCCAAGGAAAGAGGCAGTTGTTTCTCTCTGGTGTCCTAATTGACAAATAGCTACACAGAACCCCACCATTGGGATTTAGATATACTGATTGTCTCATGGCTGCAATGAAAGACTCTGTGAGAGTGCCTCAAAACTATATAGCAGCCTGAAGATAAACATGACTGTGTTTTCCATATACACAGTCCTTGTAGACCTATGTCCAATGTTTACTATTAACATGAGCTTGCCAAACCTTGAAGCATATGCCTGTTTTCCAACTTGTTTCCCTATTTGTCCACTGGGAGAAATCGCCTCTTTCTCAGGGCTTGTGGGCAGGCTATTCACTGACATATTACATGGTGGTAAATAAATGTCCATTAATATCAATACAAGTCTATTTGCTTTTAAATAATGACTTCAAAATCAAACCCTCTGATTTAATAGTAAAAACTCAATTTCCCATAATTCTGTGCTTATTTGAAAAGTACAAGGATGACAAGCCTGCCAAAGCAGCCTCATGGAGTGATCAGGATTCACGGCCAATGCCTGCTGAATGGAGATTTTAAACTGGTCCTGTCACAACAGGCCAAGAAAGTCAACTACTTCAGCAGTAATTTGCTAAGGAATTTAGAAAAGCAAACCATGGTAACCTACCAGGACATTCATGAAAAGCCATCCCCTGACAGGAAGACATCCTGATTTCATAAGCTGTATATATGAGAATTGGCGAAAGCCTGCTCCCAGCCCCTCCCATACACAGCTTCTCACCATGCACAGAGCGCTGATTCAATCAATTCTAGAGCAGGTTTGCAAAAATAGATAAAAGCCTGGTTTTCCTGAATAAAGGACGGCGAGAGCAGCACTCGAAAGTGATACTTGACACTTGGCAGTTTTCTCTTTTGTAAAGATGCATTCATTTACACAATCTTAAAAGGGATTTTGAAAAGACTCTTAACGTTTCCCCATGGGTAGGTTCAAAGCTTCGTATATGGCATTAGTCAAAATGTTTTCACTGCTATGTACAGTGTGTAGAAAGAAAAAGCCAATAGGAAACAATGCTATACCTGAAGCGAGAGGCAGATTCAATTCTAAGAAATATAATCAAGAGAGAAGGAACACTCACAAAAGCAGAACATCATCTTAGTATGTGGGTTCTCTGTGGGGGGTTTGGGTGACACAATAGAGGTCCAATTTAAGAGCTTCAAGGCTAACCGAATCTCCAAGGCACTCTTATCAAGGCCACCTGCATGGAGTATTAAACATTCCTGTTGTGAAAATAAACAGTCATCACACTCTGCACACGGTCCAACTGTATTGTCCAACAAGTCACCAAAACGAGGTTAGGAGACCCTGTCCAACTTTTCGTAGATTCTGGGAGGCCTGCATTTTAATGATTAATGTGTTCATTGGAGATCTTTCCAATGAGAGGAGCCATGGCTTTCCACTTCTTGAACTATTTTCGAGGACTAAGGGAGAAATTGAGTCTTCCCTAGCAGTCAGGAAGTTTCTTTCACGTAGCTGTCATGAGATGGGATGTATTATTCTTACAGAGAAAGGTCTGCCACAGCTTTCCCAGAAAACATGCCAAGATCACAACTAGGTCTCCTGATAGTGCAAGTGAGAACGCTCTTTCATAGGCCCCCCACAATCCTCCCAATAAGGAAGGAGGAACCTATATGTGGCTTCAGCAGTTGATTTTCAAGAATGTATATTCCCTCAACAATGTGATCAGCCACCCCTAGGCTGGATTTCTCAGACATGGGATTTTCAGCGCACTGACTGGGAATGTCTTATGTCAATTGTGACAGTAATTTTGTACTCTCTTTCACTTAGATTTAACCAGTCAGCAAGTGTAGTTACCGCTATTGCCCTGATACTTAAAACATGTGGCCTTCTCTCCAGTTGCAGAGTACCTAGCTGGCCCAATCCAACTGGAATTTTCTCTCTCTACCACACCCAAGTTTGTTTCCCTGATTCAGTTCTGACTCAGTTCTTGTCCTCCTAAATCCGTTTCTGTATATACCAAAGGATAGTTGTTTCAACAAATAGATCAAATCACATTAATTTCTCCTTTAAACCCTTCAATTATTTCCCCTTGCAAACAAAATACCAAGGTTAAAAAAAAAGTCAGGCCTGGCTACATATTACTATTGTCCACACAAACACTGTTCTCATTGAAATTCAAGTTAAGTATTTGTTTTAAAGTATTTTTATACCTTAGAGAAAAAGAATGCAGTTGAGACACTGGGTTTGCTGCTCTAAGCTGTTTTACTTGATCTAATGTATGTCAAAAGGCTTTATGGCTGTGGCTCCTCACTTGGGAAAGCTCCTTCAAAAGGAATGTTTGTATTTGGCCCAGATGAAACATCCAACCCTAATATAAATATAACATATAAAAAAGAAACAGGTCCAACAAAATCAAGTGTCAGATGAAGCCTTTGGATTAGGAAATAGGATTTGTTTGATCCTATTTTCTAGACATGGTCCAGCTGCAGTTTTAACAGTGACTCTCTAGAAGGCTACCATGAGTACACACAAGAAGGATTAGGCCTTTGCTAGAAAACCTACTTTTAGCAGCCAACTCTGAAGCTTTGAGAATAATTAAATATTTTGGCTTTAGAGATTTTGCTTGAAAATTCCTGTACATTGTTACCTCAGAGAGCACCACGTCCAAAGGAAATGAAGCACCGAGTACAGAATTATCATTTAAAGTCATGCTGCTAGCTGTGACTCCAGACAGAGTCAGGTGCCCTGGCTTCTAAGCACCACCCTCCCCTTTGCTTCCCCACAGTTAAGACAACAAGAAAGACTTTAAATTCTGGAAAGATGAGCTTTACACTTTCTAGAGCAGTGAAATCCATAAAGTTGACCTACTATGTGCTTACAAGGATGCTAAGCAACAAGAACATATATTTAATGGTATTGGAATGCAAAAGGTATTATTAACTTTGACAATTAGTTTGACAGACTCTTAGACAATAAAAAATACGGTTACTATGAAATTCAGCATTCATGCTCCTAGTTATCTATCCAACTAAGTCTAAACCATAGGGCTACATAAAAATCTGTACATCTCTCAGACACTGAGCCACCAACAAGGCAGTATACGCAAGCTGGTCCGAGGCCCCCTGACACATATAAAGCAGAGGACTGCCAGGCCTAGTCTCGGTGGGAGAAGATGTGCCTAACCCTGGAGAGACTCGAGGCCCCAGGGAATAGGGAGCCCTGTTGGGGCAGAATTCAGAACATCTTCTTGGAGACAGCAGGGAGGAGGAATGGGATGAGGAACTGTGGGAGGAGGGACCTGGAGGGGGACAAGGGCTGGACTGTAAAATAAATAAATAAATAAATAAATAAATAAAAGTAATGATAAAAATATGTACATCTGTAGAATATATAGTGGCTTTAGTTATAATGGCCAAAAACTAGTAGGAACAAAATGTCTTTTGATAGGGAAATGAGTAAATAAAGAATGGTCTATCAATCTACTAGACTCTTATCTAGGAAAAAAAGTATTAAAAGATATGGAAGAACCTTGAACATACATTGCTAAGAAAAATAACTCAGTATGAAAAGGCCAGTGGTTATCTGATTCCAACTGTCTGACCTTTTGAAAAGGTCAAAAACAAAAGCAGTGGACACACCAGTGGTTTCAAAGAGTTGCAGGGGAAGAAGACAAAAGATAATATTTGGGTGGGGATGATAAAAAATATTGGATATACTGTATTAGCAGTTATGTGACATTATACATCTGTCAAAACATGCTGAACAACACAAACGGCAAACCTCATTATATGCAAACTTGGCAAATCCATCATGTGGCCAAAGATGAGAATGAAGACAATGACAAGAGAATGCAATTTTACTACAAATGTATGAAACTACCCACTGGTGGAAGAAGGGAAAGATGCTTGTCTAAGTGATGTGGGCACCAAAGTCTGCGAGATTAAAGGCACACAGAATTGCAGGAAGGCTCTGCACTCTAGCTGATTAAATTGCTCCCCATAGGAGCATGAGTTAGCAACTCTGATACTGCTTTCTATGGACACTGGAATTAAACAATTAAGTAAATGGATAGTAGATGGTGGGGAGTTTTCTCTCTATGTGAGTGGAATTTGCAGATAAGCTAGGGAAGGCTACAGTGATCTATATAATGATGCATTACAGTTGAAGATAGAGATAAGGACTCCTGTTTCACTGACTATGGATAAAGCTCATTACAGATAGGCATGCTTATAGATATATGTAGATATTACGGATAGCACAAACCTCTTTGACAGTTTAAAAAGGTCTAAAAGAACCAAAATGCCTATAATAACAATAACCTAATGTCTTGGGCTAGGTTTCTAACATCTTTCTCCAATTAAAAGATCAAGAAATACTTAGGTAAATGGCTTTTTCTAAGGCTGAGGTACCACATAGGTAGGTACACTATGTGACTGGCTGGGAACCCAGGAACCAGAGACTATGGATAAAACCAAACACAACTCACCAAAAATAAATAAATAAATAAATAAATAAATAAATGCAATGAAATGATTCCTAATGCTATTCTGCTATACTCATAGATCAGTGCTTTGTCCAGTTGTCATCAGAGGAGGCTTCATGCAGCAGCAAATGGGAGCAGGTGCAGAGACTCACAGCCAGACACTAAGCAGAGAGAGTATAAATGGAGGTGTCCATGGGTTTTCTCCCCTCAGAGTTCAGGGAACCCTTTGAAAACAGTCGGCCATCACTGGAAAGAGAGGCCCATAGGACTTGCAAACTTTATATGCCCCAGTACAGGGGAATTCCAGGGCCAAAAAGGGGGAGTGGGTGGGCAGGGGAGTGGGGGTGGGTGGATATGGGGGACTTTTGGTATAGCATTGGAAATGTAAATGAGTTAAATACCTAATAAAAAATGGAAAAAAAAAAAAAGATCTGGCATAAGATCAAAAAAAAAAAAAAAAAAAAAGAAAGAAAACAGGGGTGCAGGTTGTAGGGTAGTATGTGGGGGTAGAGACTGTAGGAGTCAGAGAGGATGGGGCCCACCAGAAGAACATGGAACACTGAATCAACGAGCAGGGCTAATGTGGGCTCATAGAGACTGAAGAAGCAAGGACAGCAGCTGAATGAGCCTGCATTAGGTCTTCTGCATATGCACCGTGGCTGTGAGCTTGGAGTTTGTGAGTTGTGAGCTTGTGAGTTTGTGTGATGTGTGTCTCTGACTCTTGCCTGCTCTTGGGACTTTCTTCTCCCTATTGGGTTGCTTTATCCAGCCTGGATATGAGGGCTTTAGCCTTGTTTTATTCGATCTTATTTTGTCATGTTCAGTTGTTGTCTCTTGTCCTTCCCTAAGGAAAATGTGTGGGGGTAGAGAGGTGCTGGATTTGTAGAGGAGGGGAGGTGCAGGAGCTGGGAACATTGGAGGGAGGAGATATTGTGGTCAGGATGTGTTGTATGAGAAAAGAATCTGTTTTCAATATAATTAATTAATTAAACTGAATATGATGTGATACCTTTGATACATCCTAGGACAGAAAATGGACTTTCATTTAAAATCTCAGCAAATCTGGATAAACTTTGATGTGTAGTTGAAAATTGTGTTTGAATACTGATTATTGGAACAAATTCATCATACTAATGTAAGATATTAATAACTGGAAACTGTGAGTGGGAGGAGAGTAACACGAGAACTCTATACTATCTGCCCATTCTCCTTTTATAAATATTATACTGTTCTACAGAGTAAAGTCTATGAACAGAAAAAAAAAATCAACGTAAATTTGTGTGATCCTGTGTTTTCAGTAACATCACACATTAAACAGAAGGAAGCTGGCTACCCCTTTTCTCATGCTCTTACAAAATGAGATGTGGAGGAAGGCAACCCTGCTTGACATTTTGTCTAATACCAACAAAATTCCTAATTACAATATGTGCCCCCAAATTGGGCAGTGGATATGAAACATTGCTGAAAGCGTACTGCTCCCCTGCCCCTCCACCCCAGCGGCTTCATCTCTCAGGATCACGGGTTACTGACATGCATGGAGTTCGGGTTTCAACTGAGGAGGCAAGGAAATCATTGGAGAACAAAGATTCCCCCCATTAACTTCAGTGGTGTTGCTTTAAAGCACTGAAGTCAGCATGTGGGAGCCAGCTGTCAAGCTGTACTCTGTGGAGGAATCACAGTCTCCTTTCGTGAGATAGTTTCTCATTACAAACTCCCTCTCAGCTAGGTCCCTCTCACCCTGATACACACACACACACACACACACACACACACACACACACACATACACACACACATACACACATACATACACACACATACACACACACACACATACAGAGAGAGAGAGGCACATAGACACAGATACACATACACAGACACACACAGAGATGCAGGCAGACACACACACAGAGACACAAGTACACACACATACATATACAAACAGGCACACACATAGACACACATATAGACACACGCATGTCAAACATCTAGCTTTGCTTTGTGTGTCTCTTGTATCTAAACATTATGTCATCTCCCACATAGGCTAAACAAAGGCTAAAAATCCTTTAAAAGTTGACTTGATGTTGTTTTAAAAATAGAAAAATGTAAATGATTATGTAAAATTAAATACATGCCCTCAATGAAACGCTATATAACATTTTAAAATAACTATTCACCTCAGTAGAGCTCCAGCCTAACATGTGTGAAACCCTAGATTCAATCCCTAGTAAGGAAAACCAGATGCCTACAGTTGTGTGAAAATAAAGCTGGGTCTTAGCACAAGGTGAGGCATGCCGGTGTCATAGAATTAAAACGACATACACCTTTTGATTTCCACCCCTAGTATAAGTACTCACCAACTGCTGTGGCCGGAAGCCTTATAATAGTACAAATGATTGATTAACATATATTCTGTCTTATATGTGTTCCATATGGTGAGAACCAGAGAAAAAAACATGACAGATCACTTCTTACTGTCATTTGCACCTTGCTGCAGTGAGGAAATACAGACAGGGTGATCAGCATCACAACATTTTAAAGATGCTCACAGCCCCAGCAAGGACCACAACAGCAACAGGAGGTGGCCAGGACAGGTCACAGCAACACTGTGCAGCTGCACTTAATTCATCCTGCACTGTTAGGTTTCTTCACATCTGTCTCAGCTGTGAGGAGATGCTATCGGCTTATGTGTTAATACATTTTAACTTTTTATAATATCTTCAGTGTTTTTATATTGGTAGGCATTTTAATCTATAGTCTATGGATTAATGACACACCTAAGGTGTTTCTTATCCCCCACCCCCACCGCGCCCAATATTTCTAGGCTACACGTTTCTTCTGCATATGTTTTTCAAATTTTTGTAATTTCTAAAATGAGAATTAACCAATAGTTGGATCCACATATTTCAAACCTGTGTCATCTAAGAGAATATTTATGGTAATTATATTTTAAAAACAAAAACAAAATTGCTAAGTATAACCTAATTATACTTGTATTAAGAAAAGCCATATGTTGATACAATCAGGGGAAATGTCGATAGGTGCTCACCACACTGCTTCATAGGAAGGCTGAAAGATGACAGACTTTCATGTGGGAATATCTATAGTATTTGAACTTTTATAAATGGAAATAAATGCTTGTACTTTAATTCAGATTCAAAATTAAGAACTGTATTTTCTTGCATTTTGATTGGCTTAGGATAATGAGGAACAAGTAGTAGGTTGCTAGGTCCCTTCCCTGAACAAGAACTTCAAAACCCAGCAGGTCTCGTGCATAATGCACTACAATCTCCCAGAACCCCTCTGAGGCCCCGTGATTGACTTCAGATACAGGCAACCTCCTGAAACTGTCATACAAATGTTCAAAAGGGCTTTTCCAGGAGATGCAAGAGGCCAACTCACACCATCCTCCACCCATGGCAGCAATGTTTGGCTCTGATTTGAAGTTCCTCCTGATCATTGCAAAGCTGCTGCCAAGACTTAGGAACCAACTACACCGCCTCAGAAGACAGGCCTCGTACTCTCAGGAAATTTCATCTATATTAAAAGAAAAGAAAAACTTAGCTGTGATGGCCTACACCTGTAATTCCAGAACTTGGATGGCTGAGGCAGGAGGCTCATCAGTTTGAAGCTAGCCTGGGCTATACAGAAAGATACCTTCTCAACCAACTTCCCCCTCAAACTCAGTGGCTGCTTAAAAATCATAAAATAATAAATAGTCCAATGGCACCCAATAGAGATGTTTTAATGCTGTGTCATGTGCTGTGCTTGGCACATACTGGCCAGTCTATATTTACTGAATGCATAAGTTGATTGCTTACACTTGGCTCCATTTCGCTTTTACCTTAGTTTGCAATATAAAATTTGGCAACTCTATCACCAGCTCTTTCATATTCAATTCGTGAGGAAAAGAAAAGAGTAGACTAGATATCAGGTAACCCCACTTCTTGTACTAAATTTGCTATTGAGTAGTTGTGTGAACTTGCCAAATCTAGTTCACATCCTCTATTCTACCTTTACAGTATAGAAGTATTAAGAGGGCAGGTTTAATACCAAGCATCTGAAGCTAAGCTATAGTATCAGACTCTGCCACCGTACATGAGCAATGACGCTTAAGGCCAGGCCTTTTCAGTTGTACACATTAGACATGAGTTTGCTGGTCTTTGCTCGCCCAGTTATTTATGCTAAATCATCTCCCTTGGCCCAATTTGAGTGAAATGGTCATAAAAACAACACCCCAAGCTTTTATAAATAGAAAGTAGATCTTACTTAACTAGATAAATCACTTTCAAATCGTCCAAATTGTTTGTATCTCTGTGATCAAGTCTTAAACACAAATAAGTTTTCAACATTAGCATCAAGAGAAAACATTTGGGAAAACTTGTGAGCCCAGTAGTCAGAAATCAAACATTCTTCTCAGAAAAGTAAACAGATTTTTTTTTCTATAAGGACTAAGATTGCTTCATAACTTCTGGAAAAATACCTTTTTTGTTAAGAATTAATATATCAAATAAGTAAAGAGAACACTGAAAACTATTGGGAAATATTCATTCATGCACATATACTCAAGTTGGATTCAATTTTCCTAATTTTAGTTTTGAATTGGAAAGTGATCAAAATTGGGAAATTTTTAAGAAGAAATTATTTTTCATTACTTTAGTTCATATTACCAAAATACCAGTGTGCAATCTTTCAGCGGGATTTCGTATGGGCGTGGACTCCTTAATGATGTTAACAGACCGGTCTCCATTTTCAGTGTAGCCTCACACTGATGAGCTGATTCCTCACCTTCACTGAGGGCAGTGAGCTTTCGTGCCTTTTGGGTATGCAGACAGGACATCACTTATCACTCTGCTATTTGGTCTGCTTTGTAAAATACAACAATAAAAACTCCAGCAAGTGTATGCATTTTTTTTTTAATTCAAGCCTGTGGTACATTTCTAGACTATTCTGGCAGAGAATTTTCCCACTCTTAAAAGAAGATTGCTTGAAGCTGCCATCTTTCAAATTCTTCCTAACCTCTCTCCATTCTACAATTCATTTCCCCAAAGCCAGAAGAAATCAAGAATTATCACTGTATAGGGAAAATGCAAATGCACGAGGTCTTTCTGAATTGCTAGAGCATCAGACTTGTCTGCAACAGGCCAAGCAATCAGACACAGTAGTGAATGTGCTTCTGTTCTAGCAATGGGACATACCCCACTCTGTTTTATGCTATTTTTTAAAATCATTATTCCTTGACAATTTCATTTATGTATATAATGTATTTTCCTCATTTCACCCTCTCCCAAAACCCTCACTCCCTCTGAACCCCTAAGCTAAAGTCTCCCCTACTCTCCTGCCCATTTTCAGAGTTTGGTTCTTTCTGTGACCCACTGAGTCTAATTAGGGATTTTATATGAGTACAGGCTGTTAACTAGACTTTGGTACAGTTCTCAGAAGCTACACTGCTGAGAAGAACATCATCCTCACTCTGCTCTCAATACATCTGAAAAACCGAATCAAAACAACGGGAGCTAAGTAAAAGGATAAATGGCGAACAATTTTGAAAATACTAAGACAGGAGGCAAGAAATAACTCTGAAAGAGAAGACATGCTTTCCCAGTCCCCCCCCTCCCCGCACTGATAACAAAAATCTGCTGTTCTGTGACAGTGAAAAATATGGGAGGAGCCTCACAAGTCACACTGGAGACAGAAGGATAAGGAAATTTAAAAGGTAGGGAGGTGAGAGAAACAGCAGTCAAACTGAGGGTGGGGGAGGCATAAAATAGTAACAAAAATGGCCCAAAATAAAGCCTCCTGTGTGATTCGGCAGGAGATGTGGCAAAGAGATGGTCCAGCTAGAAACACAAGGGAGGTGCTCCTTAGACTGGGGAGGGAAGAGAAGATGAGGTGGGTTTGGTTGTTTGTTTGGTTTTTTAAAACTTTGCATCTAGTAATGAAGGGCAAGTTGGAGGAGTGAGGAGCTTGTAGAGGAAGCTCCTAGTGCTTAACAGAGGCTCAGACCTTTGAGAGAACTGTTCCTCAGAGAAGACAGATTGTCTGTACTCATGGATAATCATACAGTAAGATACTGTAATCAGAGCTCTGGGCATCAGCCTAACCGTGAGCTATTTTTAATTATGGGGAGGTACAAAAATAGAGATCCTGGATTCAAATTCTCATTTTGATGATCAAAAATAGCATGGGTGTGGATGTTTGTTTCTGAACCAGAATAAGATAAACCATTATAAGTAATCAACTGTAATTTTGTTTCAAAGTCTAATATTTCTACCCAGAGAGGATCCATTGGCGCCTCAGTACATGATGTAGTTCTTCCTTCAATACCAAGACAGATCAAGAAGATCAAGTGTAGGCAAAGCTGAGTGGTGGATTTATACAATGAGGAATGGTATTGACCTTTGGGGGTGGCTCTGAGGCTGCCTCTGAACAATCTGAGCTAGAAATCTGAAGCACTCGTTCACGTAGCTGGAACACATTTTTTTAAAAATTAAAATCGTGACATTTTAAACAGGAGCATCTTTCTTCTGTGTTTGAATTTGAAGAAGAGATTCCAAAAGAGGAAACTGGCAGGAACAAACAACACTTTATAATCACTCTATAATACTAAGTAAGATTCCCAGGTAGTGCCATGCATAAGAAACTAGAAGCCTACTTTCTCTGAGAACGTTTTTTAAAGTATGGTGGGTTATAGAAACTACTTATTCATATAATCTTGATACTCACTTATCAAGCAGTATGTAAAGGGAAATGACATCAAACAATGTCACCCTGGTACAGGACACTAACAAAATCTCTATTCATCTGGGAACAAGGACATCTCACCTTCCACAGGTATGCAGGTTTTTTGTTTGTTTTTTTAACGAGTATATATTATATAATCTAATATTTTTTTCTTAATCTATAAACCCTGAGTTTTAAAGCAATACGACAAATTGTGGTTTCTCTAAACACTCTATGGCAAGTTGCAGATGGTGGGAGACAGAAGTCAGTGCTGACTCCCAGCAGGCACACTTAACTAACGTGGCATATGCTGCCATCCTAAATGCTGAAGCATGCACCCCACCACAGCTGCTGGCCATGGCCCGCTGCTTCTGCTTGAATGTGGGGCTCCTGACCATCCCCTCACACACGGCTCTCTCACTCCCCTGCTGAACTACTCATTTATCACACTAAGTAGGCATGGAGCACCTGCACTGGCCAGGCGAACCCTGAGCTTAAATCGGCTTGCCATTAACTTGCTGTGTGGCTTCTGAGTAGGTCATACTTGAAGCTCAGTTGCCTTTGCTGAAAAGTCATAACTGGTTTAGAAATGACTCACAACCACTTGGTAGCCTAACCTTTTCCACTGTTTTGGACAGAAGGCAATGAACTAGGATAGGATTTCTGCTCTGCTACAGACTTTGGAAACTGGAGGGCAATAAATGTCATTGCCAAAGCCCTGTCAGCACAAATGGGACTTTGACACCAACCCTTTGCTATAGTGACCCCACAAGAGCTATCGGGCTTCAGTGTCTATTGAGTACTTGGCAGTACACACACACACACACACACACACACACACACACACACACACACAAGCATCCAAATAGTATTCTTGGGAGAACTAAAAAGACAGATTCTTGGGTCATCTTCAAATTCATGGTTCGGATGAGGAACCCTAGATGAGAACATGTATTTTACCTCCAAATTACAGAATTATCATAGAATAATATGCTGAAGAACCTACACAGATCATTTTATCCCAAAGATTCTTAAAAGTGTGATTCTCCCAGATATAGCTGTCTCTTGTGGGACTAGGCAGGGGCCTAGCAAACACATAAGTGGATGCTCACAGTCAGCTATTGGATGGATCACAGGGTCCCCAATGGAGGAGCTAGAGAAAGTATCCAAGGAGCTAAAGAGATCTGCAACCCTGTAGGTGCAACATTATGAACTAACCAGTACCCCAGAGCTCTTGACTCTAGCTGTATATGTATCAAAAGATGGCCTAGTCCGCCATCACTGGAAAGAGAGGCCCATAGGACACACAAACTTTATATGCCCTAGTACAGGGGAACGCCAGGGCCAAAAAATGAGAATGAGTGGGTAGGGAAGTGGGGGGGAGGGTATGGGGGACTTTTGGGATAGCATTGGAAATGTCATTGAGGAAAATACGTAATAAATAAAAAAAAAAAGTGTGATTCTCAGAGCAGCAGTGCCACCACCATCGAGAACAGTGATTCGCAACCTGTGTGGTGTAGCCCCTTTGGGGTTGGAATGACCCTTTCACAGAGGTGGCTTAGGACCATCTTAAGACCTAGAATCTTCTCAAGGGCCGTCCCGCTGAGCCCAGTCCCCTGGAGCATACCCTCTGGAAACAAGCTCAGGAGTGCATAGCGTCAGTAAACACAGTGGTGGTCCTGAGAATCACTGAGGTTAGATGGCCATCATTCTAATTCTTTGACCTTCGCATTCAGATAAAAGAATATAGAAGAATAGGATGAGTCAGTTGCCTGGGACAATTCTCCTGGTGTGTGGTGGAGCCATGTTTCATACGTTGCTGACTGAATTCTCTAACTCCCCATTACCACTAGTATTGATAAAGTGTTAAATGACATCATTAATTTGGAGACAGGGCCTTCCTTTAAAAATATAAGGTTAAATGTAGTCCAAAAGGTATATAATTCTGATCCAATGAGATGGGATTAGAAAAAAAGAAAAAGAGAGAGAAACACTAAGAGGTCGAGTGCATAGGAAAAGGGCTGCATGAAGTCACAGTGATAAGATGGTCAAACACAGGGATACATTTCAAAGTGTTTTCAAATCCTCTCCTCAGACCCTGGCTGCCACTGTCTAAGAAGAAACTGTGATCTAGACCCTGGACTTTACTCGAGGTCTTATACTTGGCCCCCTGTCACTGCCTCTGTGCTTTCAATGTCCCATCAAAATAAAGGTAGAAAGTTTCCCTCTAAAATATAAATGAGACAAAGTAATTTCATTGTTCTCTGTTGTGAGGAATATTTAAAAAGCAGCAAAGTTTCTGCACTATGTCCAGCTACTCTCTGCCCCAGCAGGGTAGTCTCACCGCAGCCTCTAGGCCATCCCCAGGCAGCCATGTTCCCAGCTTCAGTCCCCTGCCTCAGAGCCACCTGTCCCTTCTCAGCCATCTACCCCCTGTAGCTAGTTGTCACAAATCCCTTTAACCCAGTAAATCAAAACTCTTGAAGCTTATAGTTAAACAGTCAGATTTACATATCAGTGAATTCTCAGTTCACAAGATGCCAACACAATAACTTCAGAGCCAATTGATAATGATGAAAATTGTCCGCCTAATTAAGATATAGCTGCCTATGGCTATTTAAAACCACTCAGACTCTGGATCTTCCTGTTCTTCTTCCATCTCCCTTCCTTCCTCCATCCTCTCTCTGTCTCTGTCTCTCAAACTCCTAGCTCCACCTCCCTTTTCCTGTTGCACTAGCATTTAAATTAATTAGGGGAAAACTCTGCTACAATTCTCTCCATAAAAATATTTAAACCCATTTGCAATACGTACACTTTCTCCGTTGTGTCATTAACAGGCATGTGGGCTATTTCCAGGTAACATTGAGAGCATACCTGAACACATACTTAATGCTCTGCCTAGTCTGAGGAATTGGGGACCATAGAATGTGAATATATTCAGTTTATCATCTTCTCAAATACTGTGATTTTTATCCACAATGTCCATCATAATTAAGATTTATGATATATTCACTTCTCAGCTAAAATTTATGGTTGTTGCTTATATGTTCAGAAGTGAATCTGAGCTCTAACTTTCCTTTCTTAAATAAATTTGGATTAATTTTAGTTTTGATGCTCTATTGGCTTGGGATGTTTCTTATTTTTATGTTTCATTAAAAAGCTGTGTGTGGAGTTTTGTTTTGCCTCAAGATTGAAATTATCAATCACTTGATTTGTTGGTGGGGGTGAAGAATTTGTTTATAAGGTCACTTAATTTTTCTGGGTACTTTTGCTGTTGCTATTGTTTTGAGGGAAACTTTTTCCTCAAAAAAATTTATAATAGATTTAAATTTCATTTAATAATTTATATGAACCTTCTAATTTTATTTTCAGATTGATAACTTATGCTTTTATAGAAATGTATAGTTCTCAAAATTATTGGCATGTGTTCATAAAATTTGCTTGCCTTTTAAATGTCTGCTATGTCAAGTATCCATGTTTAACTCCCCATATCATTCACTCATATGTCTTGCTCTTTTAATCCACTTTTAGAGTTCTAGAGGCTTTAGTGTTCATTTGGATTGCAGCACAGGCCTTATGGGTATTCCTGTGTTTCATTGAACTCTGCTGCAAGTGCTTACTCTAATGGTCTCCCTCCCTCACTCCCTCCCCCTCCTCCTCCACTCTCTTCCGTGTGTGTGTGTGTGTGTGTGTGTGTGTGTGTGTGTGTGTGTGTGTGTCTACAACACACCCTCAGATACACATCTGAAATGAATCACCTTTTGCTTTCAGATGGGAACAAAAGCTCACAATGCTCATTGAACCTGCCTATTAGAATATTCTCTTTGCCCTTAGCAGTTCGAAGTGCAGTTAGCTGCCTACTTTTAGCCTAGTGTAATGGCCTTGTACTTGGTAACTCTCAAATAAAGGTAGCTGACATCTTCATCTTCACCTTAAACCTATGGATTTAGAGGTTCAGGAAAAACAATATTCAAATGAAACAATTTTAGCTTTGCTTATAGAATTTTTCTTTTTTTATGTATTGCTGCTCTTATCTGTTTCCTTTGTATTCTTTTATTTATATGGATTCTAGATTTCCCTTTGTTACTGTTTTTGGATTTGGGGTTTTGTGACGATTTGTATATGCTTGGCCTAGGGAGTGGAACTATTAAAAGGTGTGGCCTAGTTGGACTAGGTGTGTCACTGTGGGTGTGGGCTTTAAGACCCTCATCCTAGCTGCCTGGAAGCCAGACTTTTACTAGCAGAGTTCAAATGAAGATATAGAACTCTCAGCTTTTCCTGCACCATGGAAGATAGACTGAACCTCTGAACCTGTAAGCCAGCCCCAAATAAATGTTGTCTTTATAAGAGTTGCCTTGGTCATGGTCTCTGTTCACAGGAGTAAAACCCTAAGACAGATAGTTGTTTGTGTTATTTTTGTTTTTGTTTTTTGTTTGTTTGTTTGTTTGTTTGTTTTAGTTGGGGGCAAGTACTAATATTTCATGAGTGTAAATGTTAATTTGTATTCACCTGATGTAATTGTTATCTCCAAAGCCTACTGCTTCAGTCAGCTAACCTAAGCTTAGTCCTGGAAGCTTCTAGCCTCTACACAGTCTAATCTAGGCCTAGGATGTTTTCAGCCACAAAGACTCTCTGCTGAATAAGCTCAACCTTTTTAGCTCTTCCTAACTCTGGATGGCTGGTCTGCTCAGCTGTGCTGGCTCAGAACACCTCTCTACACTAACTGATTCAATCTGGCTTCTCTTATCTTCTCCTGAATTGTTCTGCTTGGCCTCATACTAACTTTGGCAATATGTTCTAATCTTCTGGCTCTTTCTATCTTTATCTGTGTCTACCTTGTTCTCTCTCTGTGTCTCTCTCTCTCTGTCTCTCTGTCTCTCTCTCTCTCTCTCTCTCTCTCTCTCCTTCTCTCTCTCTCTCTCTCTCTCTCTCTCTCTCTCTCTCTCTCTCTCTCTCTCCATCCTGTCTCTTTCTAATGGTCCCATTAAAACTGCCTTTTTTTTCTTAAAACTTTGCTCTTTTTTCTCTATGTGCTGCTCTCTCTTAAGTAGCCTCTTTTTCCCCTCTTCACATGAGAGCTGGGCATATCCTATTCCATCAAATCTTTCTCTGAGTCATCACTTTGTCAGCCAGTCAATTAGATGTCACTTTCAAACATGGATGTTTCCTTCTACAAACTACCTTTACCTTCATTGCTTGGGATTAAAAATGTATGATAAATATGTGGCTGTATTCCAGCCAGAGGGATTAAAGATGTGTGCTAAGGTCTGAACCATGCAGCAACTAGAAATACTTTTTGTTTTTATCAGTGATCAGCACTATCTCGGGGTTCACCCCGAGTGTGACCAAATATCCTGCAACACATCAGTAGTATACTTGTTCCAACTTCCCTCATTTGTATCATAATGTCAATCTTCAGGGCAGTGGTTGGCAAAGCAAGGGCTAGAGACTAAATTGGTTAACTGACTCTTTTTTTTGGTTGCACTCATTCATTTTTCAAAGCTTACAGTTGGAACAGAGTTGTGATAGTAGTGTTGTTTGTTTTCTCTCCTTTGTAAAGCTCACCCCACCCCACCCCCGCGCCCTACAGCTGTTTTGGTCCTGTGTCTTCCAGTACACGGTGATTATACCTTTCATACCTTCTTGGTGAACTCAACTACTTGGGTGAATAATCAGTATTCCCATTCGGCGTGCTTTAAAGATTTATCTCATTTGTTTACAAATCCACTCTGAGAATCTTGGCTTTAGCTGAGAAATAAGTCCATTAAGCTTGTTATTAGTAGTCTGGATATTTTACAGTTTGGCTTCCCTCTTCATTTTGTATAATGATTAAAATTCACTTTGCTGGGCTTTTTTTCTCCTTTATTTGCTTTGAAGCTATACAGTCTTTCTTACCTCCCCTCTTCCCCCCCCCCCTCTCTCTCACTCATCTTTCTTTCTTGAATACTTCAAACATTTAAATTTGCATGTTTAAACTCTCAGTGAAACACCTTTGCCTTCCTTCAACAATAAACAGGCTTATGAATTCTTTACCTTTTTAAAAAAGATTTATTTATTTATTATATGTGAGTACACTGTAGCTGTCTTCAGACACTCCAGAAGAGGGCGTCAGATCTGGTTATGGATGGTTGTGAGCCACCATGTGGTTGCTGGGATTTGAACTCAGGACCTTTGGAAGAGCAGTCAATGCTCTTAACCACTGAGCCATCTCTCCAGCCCCTGAGTTGTTTATCTTCAAATGCTTCTGCTCCTACTATTTATATGTGGCTATGATCTACAACTTTGTAGATCTACAGCTTTGTGTCTACAATCTATACTTCTTTATGTTGTTTCATATACTTTTTAACTTACCATTGTGTTACAATTTAATTTACTAGCTCTTCTTATTTTTTTTTTTTGCTTATTTATAGATTCTTGTTTTATTTATTAATTTGCTTTTCTAAGACAAGGCCTCACTGTGTGGCTATGTGTGTCTGGCCTGGAACTTGCTATATAGACCAGACTGGCCTCAAACTCACAGATATCCACCTACTGAGCCCCTGTGCTAGAATCAACAGCAACAGCGGGTGCCATCATGTGCAGTCCTGTTTCACTCTTCTCAACTCTTTCTTTCTGTGATAACTTTTATTCCTTCTGAAAGATATTCTATAGTTGAGAACTATTTCTTGCAACTTTCTTGGGGTTTATTTACTTTTTTTTTTTATCAGAAAATGTCCCTGTGGAGGATTCATCATTGAAAACCAGTTTCACGATTTTCTCTCCTGCATTTTGTGTTCTTTCTTTTTTCTTTCCATACATGTGTATGTACATATATATATACACACACAAATACATATATATCCACAGCAATAACTCTGGACTTTGTCATTACCAAATGAAACACAGAACCTAAGAATCTATATCTAGTTAAACAACTAATTTGCTGCCCAAAATTACTTAATTAAAGGAAACTACGCTTCAGTACATATCCCTAAAAAGCAGAATTAGGTAGTGATCTACCTTGTAGGAACATCAGCAAATTAAGAAGCTATAAGAGAATAGGTGAAAGCACGGGCTATTTTGCTTTCTTGACTGTGTGAGTGCATTCTAAAGTGCTGAGGCATCAAGAGTATTTTTAAATTGGTATATGAAAGAGAATTGGTCAGTTTCAAAAGACTACTCTCCCCAAAGCTCCAGAGCATATTAGTCTAGAAAGACTAATTAACTCTAATTATTGAAAAACACACAGGAGGACAGAGGAGCTTCATTCTGAAAGCTAGCGTTTAAATAGATTCTCTCAATAGATGCACTCATAAAATCAAACGGAAAAAGACAAAAAAAAAAAAAAAAATGGGACAGACACTTGAGGACTACACTCCCTGGAAACAAAGCCCACGCCACTACGATAGAAGAGCATTCACTGTGCAATGAAATTAACCATTGGCCAAATTTGCAGGACTAATGTAGAGCAAGCTTATAGTCAACAAGCAAAGTCAGTGTTTTAAAATAGTATGTCCTGTGAAAAATAATATTTCAGTGTCTTTAAATTACAACTATATCCACAACACTGATATAGAGGTTTGATAATGATAGGACTAGGGTGGTCCCAATCTTACTGCTGCTACAATCTATAGTGTTCATGGAATGCTCTGCTCTGCCTATATGTCTAGTTAAAATGTGGTCACATGAGTAAAAGCATTGGAGACTGATTTTGAAGACAAAGCCCTCTTAGAACATAGTGTCTGCTAAGTCTCCATTGTCCTGTTCAAATTCATTCTTAAAAATACTGATGAAACCCAAACAGAATTGTTATGAAGGCATGCTGCATGAGCAACCTTTATAGGAAAGAAAGTGCACAGCACAGGGTGTGTTCTGCTGACGGAGCCCATGGCCACATATCAGTGTGCACAATTAAGAAGGCAAAGGGAAAAGTGGGATGTAAAAATAGGCATTGCAGTGACTACCGTGAGGTGACTTCTTTAGGAAAGGGGACACAGGAAAGAGAAAAGCAAAAAGAAGTGCTTATTTAGTCATCTTTATTTCTGGGAATCAATAGAAGGCTTCAAGGAAAGATGAGGGAGGCTTGGTTAATGAATGGAAGACAATGAAACTACAAATGGTATACTTTAATTATTATAGGACAAAGGAAATGTACCCTGATGAGCATGGTAGGACTATTTATTTATGATAGTTAATTTTAAACTTTATTCGATTCTTATTTTTGTGTATAGGTACATGCCTACAGAGTTATATAGAATACCAAGGAGTCCCATAGTAGGCATCAAATACTCTGGAGCTAGAGTTACTGGTGATTGTTAGCAACCTGGTATTAAAGCAGGGAACTGAAGTCTATTCCTCTGCAAGAGCAAGAAGCACTTTTAACCAGTGAGCTATCTCCCCAGCTCCAGTAATTATCATCTTTAAGAGAAAAAGAGAATGTACGCTGATACCAAAGCCAACAGAATCACCGCCTGAGCTAAGTGACTCATGAGCCAATCCATTAGGGTGGGACATGTGTAGACTATGATGGAAGGACATAATGGCCAGATTTACTTGAAACTGCTCTAGGCTTAGAGGACACAGGCTTTCAAAATAAGACTGTCTTGCCAGACATTAGTGTTGATGTTCTATCCTAGGTCTGCCCCTTTTGCTTACTTACTGCCCTGTGATTCACCAGCTATTCCCTTCCTACTCCCAACTTTTGTCTCCATTTCCATGAAGACATGAATTCTGATGTACCTCTTCCTGCCACTCCCTGACCAAAGACAATAAAGCCATCTCTTTATGCACAGACTGGCATCTCCTGCAGTCTGGCACTTTATTATGGGCTGTTTATATCTCTCATAAGCCAGTCCTATGAGATTACCATGAGATTTTTATACCGTATCATTTGTGTCATTTGTCACACTACAAGAAGAGGTAATGTGATAACAAAAGACTTTGATGTTAAGGAGCTGTGAAGATGGCTCAGATGGATAAGAGCACTGAATGTTCTTGCCAAGGACCTGGGTTTAGTTCTTAGTGTGCACATGACAACTCATAATCATCTATACCTCTAATTTCAGAGGACCCATTGCCCTCTTCTGGCCTACACAGTTACTGCACTCACACAGTACACAAATATATTTTAAAAGGAATAAATCTCTTTAACATTTTTTATTTTAATATTAATAAATAGACCAGAGACCTATAATAGAACCAAACACAACTGACAAAAAGTAAAAATCAATGAACTGATTCCTAATGATATAGACTAGCACTCATAGATTGAGACCTAGCCCAATCATCAGCAGAGAGGCTTCATAAGCAACGGATGGGAACAGATGCAAAGGACCAGAGCCAACATTAGGCAGATCTCAGGGAGATCTACAGATGGGGGGGGGGGGGGGACTGTAGGAGCCAGACGGGTCAAGAATACCTCAAGAATACAGTCCACAGAATCAACTAAGCAGGGCTCATTGGAGCTCACAGAGACTGAAGTGACAATCAAGTGCATGGGTCAACACTAGGTCCTCTGCATACGTGTTATGGTCGTGTAGCTTGTGTTCTTGGAGAAATCCTAGCAGTGGGGATCTCTGACTTTCTTGCCTGCTATTAGGACACTTTTCCTCCTACTGGGTTGCCCCAGCCAGCCTTGATATGAGGGTCTTGTCGTATCTTGTTATGTCACATTCAGTTGATAACCCTGAGAGGCCTGCTCTTTTCTGAAGGGAAACAGAAGATGGTTGAATCTTGGAGAGGGCAAGTTGAGGAGACTTGGAGGAGTAGAGAGAAGGAAAACTATGGTTGGAGTGTAATATATGAATTTTAGAAAAGAAATATTGAGAATTGAAGAGCAGAATTTACTTGTGTAGCTCAAACTCCTAGCATGTATTATATGCTTGTTCTTCTTATGAATATGCATCAAAGTAAAACCTCTCACACACCAAAATCAGTGAACATGACATAAATATCCTTAAAGGCGCACTAATTTCCTTTGGTCCCCACCAACTCTTCACCTGCTAAAAAGCCTAGTGAACTTTAAAACCTAAATTATCAGTTAAGACAAGGGTAATATGAAGTACATATCACCCAGTAATCTATAGCCTAGCTTTCTGGTCTTTAGATACATCTTTCATAAATGTTTTGGGTAACACACAAGTTTGCTGGGGACATAAAACATTTTGATTTTTAGGAGAAAAGCATGAATATTTGATACAAACTAATTTATTGAAACTCAGCTTACAACTGCACACTAATCCTTGCCATATATATACTAGATACAAAAGTGTGACGGATCGTGTGTCCGGGCTTCCTGGAGAACTCTGCTCTTAACCAGGACCTTAAAAAGAGAAGGAAAGGGAAGCACCAATAGTCTCAAGCATTAGGCCAGACTTGATACACAGACTCAATAGACGTTCTATAAGTAGCAGCAACTACTCCTTCTTGACTTCACATTTCCTGTAGTCGGAGCCCTTCTGGGCTAGGCCCATACCCCAAAGCTAAATATTCAGGGACTTCCAGAAGAAAACTGGAAAGAGAAATAAGTAATAAGTACAGGAAGAAAAGCAGTAGGGTTTTAAAGCAAGGGAGGAGATGGAAAGAAGGTAGGAGAAGAGGGGACAGGGGCAAAGGGAGAGAGAATGAATAAACCTCAGAAGGGCTTCAACTAGAAAAGCCATGTGGTACCTTAAAGCTGGGGAAACTGAGAAAGACAATTGGAATTTACATGACAACAAGAAGCCATGGTGGGTGGCCCTTTCAGTTGAGCACATCTGTAAGGTGACATTGGTAAGCTTGGGAAAGAATAAGCATTCACTCCCAAAGGACAAGAATGCCTTGGGCAAGGCTGCAGCAACTGCTTGTATACAGAACTCCACGAATAAAATCAGAATCCAAATACACTTCTGTTCCTCTAGTTTTCTCCACTTATTTCTATTAGGTTGTTCAAAACGTGGTTAGATGGAAAGTTCTAGGGATAAATCATAAAAAAAAGTTGACAGTAAAAATACAAAGTCCTTGACTTAATTCTAGACACATGTGTGTGTTTGTGCCTACAAACAGGAGCACACACACTTATAAATTTTTAGATGAAATTACAAAGTGTGTTGTCTCAGTCAGAATGAAACCTATAATTTCTGAGGTGAGCTCCTTTCTTTTTTTATAAGTAATTAGCAGGAGTGTGCCACTGCAGGGGCCACTCTGAAGTGATACTAGCTGAGTGCCTTGCACAAAGAAGAGAATCTAACAAAAGGGATGAATAAAAAGTAATTTAAGTGAGGCTACAAAGATAGCTCAGTAGTTAAGGTAACCTGTTGCTTTTACAGAAGACCCAGGTTTAGTTCCCAGCACCCACAGGCAGCTCACCATTTTCGGGCATCTAAGGATCTAATGCCCTCTTCTGGCCTTCATGAAAATTGTACAGATATGGTGCACACATGCAGGCAAACCACTCATACATATAAAATAAACATAAATGAATCTTTAGAAAGCACACACCCTGGCAATGGGAAGAGACACCTTGTTGGTGGTAATGCTTTTATATCAGTCAGGGACAGATGGAAGTCCTTTTTCATCCCAGCTTGTTGCCCGACGTGGTGGCCAAAGCTGTCTTATGCCCAGGACTCATAAAAATCAAATCAAATCAAATGCAAGCAGTGCAGTACAGGAGGAGGAAGACTGACAGAGACCTACAGACTGCCATGCCACCCAAAGACTCCCCTCCAGTACACTGCACAGACAGGCTATCAACACCTGCTTGGCACCATGCCACGCATCATGGATGGAGGATCTTACCGAGAAGCCCACCAGTCACATGATTAGCCTGCAGTAGGAGCCACCACAATATGCAAGTATGAGGTATGAGTCGGATGGGCAAGAAAGAGAGGTGGAGCAGCCTGAGCATTGTGAAGAGACATGGAAGCTCCATGATGGAGAAGGAGAGCCTTCTGGGAGTGGCCAGCCCTGCCACCTGGGTCTATGGTGAGGGAGGTCCCAATCTGAGCTGATGCTGAGGGCCATGTCTGAGCCCAGCAGTAGGGATTGGTGTCTATGTCTATGGCTCATAATACCCCTAGAGAACATGGGGATGTCCCTGGTCAAGGAAGCTGCTGGGAACCATGGTGGATGTCCAGAGACTGTGCATAACTGGCCCTATTCCTCACTGAAGGGAAACTGTGGAGCCCTGGCCCCATCTGTCACTGATGGCAACACTTGGGAGAGCAGGTCATGCACCTTGCACAGACAACACAGTGGAGCTGGCCTTGGTGACAGGGACATAGAAGGGCCGGTCCCAAGGGTGTGAGTGTAAGAGAGCTGATCTCACCACTTATCTGCTATGGGGTAGCAGGAGCACAGAGGTGACGCCTCCCCCCCCCCACCCTACCCTCCCCCCAGCCACCTCTGACAGTCAGAAAAGCTGTCCACAGGATAGAGCTAGTCAGGAGAGCTTGCCCTACCCCTCACCTCACTGGCTGCAGCACTCAGGAAAGTAGGCAGTACTACTAGTCTGAACAGCAAAGTAGAGCTGGCCCTAGTGGGGGGTGAGGGGAGTGCAGGTGAGCTGGCCCAAGGGAGAGAGTGGGAGAGCTGGTCCTCTACTGTGAGGTGGCATGGGTGCAGGAATGATGTCCTCCCCCTCCCCCCTTATCACTTGCAACAGCCAGGAAAGTTGGCCCTGGGGGCAGGAGAGCAGAAGAGCTAGCCCAGTGCCCAAAATGGCTGTAGCACTCAGGAGAGTGGGCCTTGCACTTTGCCTGGGCAACACAATGGAACAGCCTTGATGTCAAAGGCACTGGTGAGCCAGCTCTGAGGATGTGAGAGCAGCTAGAGAGCTGGCCCAGCCCCTTACAGACTGAAGCACTTGGGGGGGTGGGTCCCACACTTTGCCTGGGCAACACAGTGGAGCTGGCTCTGAAAGCATAGGTGTGAATGTGCCAGCCCCAAGGGCATGAGAGCAGGAGAGCTGACCCTATCTCCTGCTGATGTCAGCTTTCGGTTGCCTAGCCAGAGCAATGCTGGAAAGCTAGCCCTAGTCGTGTAGAGAAGGGAGAGTCAGATGCTGACCAGCTCAGCTACTACCCAAGCCCAGTTCAGGACTCCTGAATTGATCCACTCTAAGTTCAATATAACCTGAGTCATTGAGACAACTGAAAGAGCCAGTCCTACTGTCCCAAAGTTGCAGCATCTTCATGACACAGGACAACAGCAGGGTAATCTGGAAGAGTCCTGATGACGATCCAATGTTAATGGTGTCATAGAAGGCAGAGATCTTGAGCCAGACAGTGACTCACTGCAATGAACATTTGCAAGTAAGAATGTGTGGACAGAGGGATATACCATGGGACACATTGTGACATGCTTCAGTTTCTACAATGAGATATTTTTATGCTTTGTTCTGTTGTTGCTGGTGTGTGTGTGTGTGTGTGTGTGTTTTATTTGGGGGGCGAGAGGTGAATATGAGGGTGTGGGAAGATGAGATGCAGAACTGGGGTGCATGATATGAACCTCATGAAGAATGAATTAAAAAGTTTTTTTAAAAAAAAAAAACACAACCATTCAAGTAATTAAAGTTTCTGTACGTAAATATGAGCCCTGACAGGGAGTGCAATTAAAGTGAAGAAAGAAAGAAGTACTAGTCTGTAGAGACTATTCAATTTCATAGAAGAAAGATATACCAACACTAAACCAAAAACTTTACAATACAATCAAGTACAAGATTATTTTGATTAGAAAACAATAATTAACAATCTTTTCCAGTCATAATCTTTAGTACATTTTGAGACAATTTTAAAACAAATTTAATGTGATTTGAATTTCTAAGCCAGTTTGCCTAGCATGAGATTTGAGGAGTGGTAGGTAGATTCAGCCAGGACAGTAGGTTTCTAATGTGTTTTTGAGAAAGTGGTTGTACCACACTATGCTTGACTACTGTAAGAGTCAATGTGTGCCACTGACTTCTGTCCATGTAGCAGGAACACAGTGGCAATACATGTTTAACATATGAGCTTAAGCTATGTAGCTGATACTCAGCTTTCACAGTCAGAGTTTTCAGCACTTAGTAGGTATGTAGCTCTTTAGTGCTATCAAGTTTCTATTTTTACATGTGTTCTAAGTACATACTTATTTCCTGTCACCTTGAACCTTTTGGTTTATTGTCAACTTGACAGGCTCTAGAATCATTTTGAAGAAATATATCTCTGCCAGGTGATCTAGTTATCTGCTACTAGTCATTAGCTATCTGGTGGGAAAAGATCCCTACTAAATGTCAGTGGGCCTGCATCCCAGATTGCAAAAAAGGGAGAAAGTAGATGAAAAGCAGCCCACATTCCACTCTGCTCCCTGACTGTGGCTGCAATGTGGACCTGCTATCTCAAGCTCCTGCAGCCACGATTTCCCCACCATTGTGGACTGTATCCTTGAACTGTGAACCAAGTGCCTTAAACTACTTTTGGCCAGGTATTTTATCAAAGCAAGGAGAAGAGGAGCCACAGGGATAATCACCATCTAGTTCAAGCAAACTCCATGCCATGAAGAAAACGTTAGATGCAATTAAAACTTCTTTTATTTCCATCCACAAAGCCAGGCATGATCACTAAGACTCTACTTCAGTTTTCATATAATTTCACCTTAAAGAACCACCTAGATTCTTAAAGCATCAGATATATGATTATGAGTTGGTGGAATCAATACAACAAGCAGTCTTATGTCATCTCCATCTATACAGTTTGCTTTACTAAAACTATGCAATATACATTAGCATAAGCATGTTTAGAGTTTCTGGACAGAACTGGATTTATGCTAGCTGGTTCTTCATTGTTTAAAGAAATGAGATCAGATGATCTTGATCTGTTTCCAAAACGGTTTTCCAGCCCGTCTTTTTTCTCACTATAGTCTCCATGTGTCCCCTACACTCTGGTCTTCTTAGTTCCTAACCAGACACTTTCTGTTCTCTAAGGCTTACTTTACAATGATTATTCTTAAATGATCATTTAAGTCTTAAATGTCTTTTCCACCCCATTTGCTATCTACCAAGATCTTACCGAATCCACAAAGATCTCACATTCCTAGGCATTTCAAAGCTCTCCTGATTCATTCATC
This sequence comes from Mus musculus, assembly GCF_000001635.26. NCBI lineage: Eukaryota > Metazoa > Chordata > Mammalia > Rodentia > Muridae > Mus > Mus musculus. The sequence continues at coordinate 113,202,060 of NC_000068.7, forward strand.
AAAATTACCTATTTCTTTTAGGGTATATAACATGTTTATTTCATACATTTTGACCTGTTTCAGAGTTAATTGTTTAGCTACATCCCTCTCTTACTACTTTAAAGTCTTTAAGAATAAAGTTATAGACTGTTCACTTTTAATTTCTCTAGTCCATAGCATATGCTTTTCACACAAGTACTTAAAACCTACTGATTAGAAATATCAGTGGCTTCTGCTTCCAAACACACAGATAATGTCTGAAGTTTTATCAGGTTTTAAAGGCTTTCATGCATGGCACATGAGGTCAATGTACTTGCTTGCCAAGCCTGACAACCTTTGTTCACTCTCGGATGAACCCACCTGGTGGAAGAAAAGAACTCACTCTGGCAACCTGTCCTCTCACTTCTCTCACGATAAATACATAAATGTAATTTTTTTTCAAAAGAAAACTATTAGCTTTGATCTGCCTCAGTAGGCACTGGGGGAAAAAAAACCACCTCAACATCCTCAGAGGTGTACTATACCTAACATCTGGGTTAGGAAAGGATTATCACTAAGTCCTCTGTTACACTAAAACCCCAACAAATCTGTCTTTAATTTCTCTTTAATATAGTTTGCACTAGATCCAGGAGCCTCTTCAGCTCTGTGAATTATTTGTCATCTTACATGTACCTAGAGGCTTCGCTGAGACGGGAACATGAGTGACATTCTCTTGGCATAGCCTAGGGATCAACTGAAATATCACAAACCAGAGAGCCGAGAGTCAGGTTCAGGCTGATGCCGGTCCTGAAAGCCTGAGCAGGAGCTGTCACTTGCACAGAGTCGGAAAATCAAACCCACACACACGCATAGCCACAGGTTTCCCATGGCTGTGGCTTCCAGGGTACAGGTGGGAGAGCTATTTAGACTCTCTCTCCTCGATTAATTAAGCTAGAAATTGCAGTAAATAAAGAGTTTAAGTATTTTTATACCCCGCAAACAGTTCTCCTATCACTGAGAAGCAGCTGCTTCAGGATCACAGATGGCCTCACAGAAGCACGGGCTGAACATGCAGACTGGGACTTGGCAAGGAGCTCCTAGCCACCAAAATTTAGGTAGGACATACCACAGAAATATGTATTACAGCTCAATACACAGTAGCTGTTGGTGACTGTTTATTCGTAATTGAAACACTCCATTCCTAGAGGGAAGATTGTTAAGACTCAGAAAGTAAGCAAAACTTGAAAGCGTGAGGTACGAGCAACTTGGAAGTCTCTAGAAAGTCCTGAAACTCACAAGATTCGCAAGACCCTCCCACCCCCACCCCATCACCAACTGCTAAGAAATTATGTAAGCAGTAATGACTCCTGGGGGGAAAAAAAAAGAGACCTTCCCACCAGCCAAGCAGCTTACAAGTTGCAGTATGTTCCAGGCACACAACTGTGGGAGTCCTCACCAATGCTGGAGTGGGCTTCTTGATGAAGGAGCAGCCCTCAAGCCAATCATGTGCCCACAAGTAACTCCTTACCTAAGCTCTGCAATTAAGCCCAACAAAGTTTCATTTGTGTGAATTGTTACTTCAGCCTTTTGTTGATGACCTATCCAGGGTGAATAGATATGTGTTCATGTTTTCCCAGGAGGTCATAAATCAATAACACAGGAGAAAATATATTCATAAATTGACACATGCGCTGTGCTCATTGCAGTTCTATAAGCATTAGAACTTCTTAGTATCCCTTCTTCCAGAAGATGAAGAAGCTGTCAAAATGCCATAATTAGCGACTGACAGATCCAGAGCACATACACAGGTCTGCACCACCTTCAACACTTAACTATTTTTTTTCCATTTTTTATTAGGTATTTAGCTCATTTACATTTCCAATGCTATCCCAAAAGTCCCCCATAGCCACCCACCCCACTCCCCTGCCCACCCACTCCCCCTTTTTGGCCCTGGCGTTCCCCTGTACTGGGGCATATAAAGTTTGCGTGTCCAATGGGCCTCTCTTTCCAGTGATGGCCGACTAGGCCATCTTTTGATACATATGCAGCTAGAGTCAAGAGTTCCGGGGTACTGGTTAGTTCATAATGTTGTTCCACCTATAGGGTTGCAGATCCCTTTAGCTCCTTGGCTACTTTCTCTAGCTCCTCCATTGGGAGCCCTGTGATCCATCCATTAGCTGACTGTGAGCATCCCCTTCTGTGTTTGCTAGGCCCCGGCATAGTCTCATAAGAGACATCTGGGTCCTTTTGATAAAATCTTGCTAGTGTATGCAATGGTGTCAGCATTTGGATGCTGATTATGGGGTGGATTTTTAGAGACCATATATGGTAGAGGCATAGATGCTGATCATAAAGCCATTGGTGAACCACCAAGAACTAAGATGTTCAGTGAAAGAAATAAATGTCCTGACTAGATAATACCTACTAGTTACAGTCAATTATAGGAAATGTGTGAGATCATGTCTAATGATGAATCAGTATGATAATACTTACATACAAAATAAATGCATACAAAACATAAATTCATTTATTTTGTATTATTATATACATAATATGTATGAATTATGTAAAAAATACATTTGAAAAATACATTTATTTAGGCTACTAATCAGATCTCATTGTAGCCCAAACTCTAATGAACATGCCCTAGTCTATTTTATGATACTATAATGGGCCTCTACTATATATCACAGGCTTTCTAAACCATGAACAACAGAAGATTTTGGCTCACAGTCTGGAGACTGGAAGTGCAAGAGCACTGGTGTTAGCATCTGGCCTTTGTAGTTCCTTAAATTTTCGAATAGGGAAATTTAGCACAAACAATGTAGGGAGCAGGTGAGTTCAGATCTCTGTTCCTTGTTACCTAAAGCTACTAATCCCGCACTGGGGACTGGACTCTCATGACCTCATAGAATCCCAAGTACTGCCCAAGGGTCTTCAACCATCATCAACACAGGAGTTCTGGATTACGGATTCAATATATGAACTTTGGGCAGGACACATAATACGTAGCAACGCTTAAATGTTTGTTATCTTTGGAGCAGTTAGTAATTTATAAAGCATGTGGCTGAAAATATCTTCAAATGTTAACATCAGATGGTGAGAAGAAGGGAGAGAAACTAACAAAGTAGGGCCGTGCGTGACAAAATCTTGGAATGTCTTCATTTCATTCTGACCCCTCTCTGAAAGTGTCATGCTTAATCTACTGTCAACGTGATTGGATCTAGAACGACCAGGGCGATGGGCCGATGAGTAAGCCTGTGTGATTGGATCTAGAACGACCAGGGCGATGGGCCGATGAGTAAGCCTGTGTGATTGGATCTAGAACGACCAGGGCGATGGGCCGATGAGTAAGCCTGTGGGGGATAATCCTGATTAGGTTAGTTGACATAAGAAGATGTGCCCACTGTGGATGGCACCACCCTCTACCTAGGCTGGGATTCTCCGCTGTATAAAAGAGAGGGATGAGCTGCACTTAAACAGTCATTGCTTTCTGCTTCTTTACTCTGGCTACAACACAAGCGCCCTCAAGTTCCTGCCACTATGATGTCCTACCATGACAGACTGAAACCTTGAACTGTGAGTCAGAACAAAACCTTTCTCCCTGCAGTTGACTTTTGTCAAGAGATGTTATCACAGGAACAGCCAAAGGAACTAATAGGTAGACCCACTGTCATTTTCAAAACTCTGTGGATTGGGAGACAGGGGCTGAAGCTGGCATAGATAAAACAGTTCACCCATGTAAGTTTTCCACTTGTTTCTGACATGGTGGTGATCATGTTCGCCTTACACATTTTCCACTCACAATGTAAGAAATGAAAGGTATTGGCACTTAGTAAAATACGAAGACTAAATACCCTCCCCCTAAAAGAAACCTCCTTTCATTAAAAAAATCAAAAGCCAATCTATTGTATTTTATTTTTTAAAAAATCCTACAGCACCCATCTCCCATCCAAGTACTAACCAGGCCCGACCCTGCTTAGCTTCCAAGATCAGGCACATTCAGGGTGATATGGCCGTAGACTATACTTTTTTTTTAATTATGTTTTCCATGCACTTGTCTGATTTAGTTTGCAGTTACTGGAAACAGAATTATGAGTGAAGTGAGAAGCCAATGAGGGTTTTTTTTTTTTAACACAATAAAAAAAAATCAAAAAAAACAAAAAACAAAAACAAAAAAATAAATAAATAAATAAAATAAAGCATACAACTATCCTACCCTTTGCCCAGGCGTTCCTACACCCTTGTCGTTCTCTGTACACTGGATTATTTTAACAAAGTAAATATCCAATTCACACATCTCAGTAGCCAATGTTATCTAATTTAGTTATATGGAAAGCAGAGGGGTTAAGAAGAAATTTCTTAAAATAAGATAGAAAGGAGAATACTGAATCAGAGGTTTGAACCACTCACCTCAGCACAAGCCTGTAGGAAAGATATCATTACAGCATCGAAGAAGAGTCAAGATCGGCTTTAGCTTCTTTCATTGGGTTGTTAGCTAAGAGGGAATCAGAACTGAAATAATGAATAGCTAGGTCTTTGCCATGACTTCATGTTGTTGGTCACCGTGGGATGTAAAACCATGCCAGGAAGTTTGGTAAAGTAGAGCAAGTCGAGACTCGGAGACTCAGTGGGCACACACCTGAGGCTTAGGTGACTCTCAGCTCACTCAGACTCTTGACTTAGAACATGTGCCATGCTTCTCACATAAAAGAAAAGTCACATGGGACTAAGACAGAGTTCTCCATGCTAATGAGCTACCTAGAGGCCTGGAAGGCTTAGCCAATAAGCTTCCCTTCCCAGACATTCCTCCCTGCAAAAGGAGGCCCACCCTGAGAAAGAGGGTATGATCTTATGAATCCATTTTCCACCATGACAATAAACTGTTTAAAACCACGGGCTGCTTCTTTTTATCAAGATCTGCAGTGGGAAGCCGTGAAGAAAGCCTTTGCCTACAAAGCCACGGCCTAATCTCTAGCAGAAGGTCTCTCTGCACTCCCAGCTACAACTGCCACCAAGCTTGTTGCTGTCAAGCCAAAGACTATCCCTGCTAGAACTAGCCAGAGCTCCCTTCCCCACCCACTCCACTGCAGGCTCCAGGCTAGATTCAGCCCATTGGCTCCCAACTTCTTTCTCTGCTCTTCTGTGACTCGCAGTGGTGCCTGAATGTTCAAGAGTCTCAGAACCCCACAACTTCAGCACAGGTCATGCCTCTTTTATGTGAGACGCATGGCATGTGTTCTAAGCCAGGAGTCTGGCAGGGAGCTGGGAATCACCTAAGCCTCAGATGTGTGCCTATCAAGTCTCTGAGTCTCGACCTGCTCTACCTTACCCAACTTCCTGGCATGGTTTTACATTACACATGTAACAATATGGATTCCCAGAGAGACAATATTCTGCATTAAAGCATGGGCTGAACAAAAGACAAAATATCTCCTCCAATCAAGACAATGAGGTTTTCATGTTTGAGAATTTTACAAAATATGTTGACATGAGTAAAAATTGCCAGTGAGGGGAATCACTGGCTTTTGCATCAAGAAGCTTTGCAAAGTAGACCCTCAAGTACTAACCAGACAAGCTATACTCCTGAGGGCTCAACTACTGCATCTCATTTCCATTTTTCAGGCCTGCTTGTATTTATAGTTAAAAGGAGGTTGAGAATCAAGACCATAAAATAACCATAGGGGATTATCTCTTTGTACTTCCCAACTATAAAATGAATATGTAGTGACATTTGAATAGCTAATGTGACTAATGTCAATGTTTGCACTGTTTGTTGAGACAATATTAATAGCTAATATTTACAGAGGACTTACTATCTGTTGGGTGATGCTCTAAGCACCTTACATGGATTAGCTCATTTAATCCTCACAACAACTCTTTGTGACAGGCACTGTTAGCACCCTTATTTAACACACGAGGAGGAGACAGGTATAAAATTAAATGCCCCAAGGTCATACACATTAACCAGAATTCACCATATAAAGATGCAAAAAGTTACACCCAAAGTAACGGGTATCCTTGCTTCTTCCATACACAGCTGAGCATCCTCCTAACATGATGCTCTCGGCCATTCACCATTACAAGATCTTCCTCATCTGTGTGGCTCCAAGGACTTTTGCAGAATGGAGGGAGAGTAGTTGCTCAATAAACGTTGGCTAGATAGCCTGCTTACTTAAAATTTTATTACATCTATCTCTAGAATAATTTTAAGGGGTTCTCAAAAGCTAGGAAACTCTGCCTTCATTTTGATGATAGCATCTATCACTTCTTAAACCCATTAATCTGTCTGCCTGCCAACTCTCTCTCTCTTATACTGTGATAAATGATACATCATCTTTTATGTTAACATTTTATCCAAGGACCTTGATATGTGTTGTGAGCCCAGTCCTATTCATAGAAAAATATTCATGCCTCCTGGAGCATGCGTTCATTCCAGCAGACTCCGAGGCTTAGTCCACAGCTGCAAACTGGCAGGCAGCTCTGAAGCCTGCTGCAGATGTGTTTTGCTTGACTGGTAGTGTTAAGAATTTTGTTTGTTTGTTGGAATGTGTGCAGCAGGCCAGCCTTTTCTTTGCAAATAAAGCTGATCTACACATTTAGGTATTTGTTTGATTTCCCCAGGAATGTTTAAACTTGGAGTTCCTTTAATCTATAGGTGCAAAGGAACAGATTGGACTGCATTAAAATTCTTGTGTTTCTGGACTTCACAATGTATATAGTTAATGCTTTACAAAGGTAAATGTCTTCCAGGTAACCAAATAACTGTTATTCTAAGTCAGTCTCTCTCTCTCTCTCTCTCTCTCTCTCTCTCCCTCTCTCTCGTTTGGTGGGGCAGAATGGGAGGGACCTCTGTAGAAGACAGGTGCTCTGAAGCATCTCAGAAATGAAATAATCTCTAGCATGCCTTTATAATGGGTGAACTAAAATCCTCGGAAAGGACAGACAAGGATACCTTTCAGATATCCAGCAAATGAAACAATTTAGAACAGTTGTTCTCAACCTTCCTAATGCTGCCGACCCCTTACTACAGTTCCTCATATTGAGGTGACACCTAGCTACTTTATAACTGTAATTTTGCTACTTTTAAGAATCATAATGTAAATATTTTTAGAGACAGAGGTTTGACAAAAGGGTCTTGGCCCACAGGTTGAGAACCACCACTATGGCTCTAAGTTTGTTCATTTGGCCCGTTGTGTTCTCTTTTGTGTTTTTTATCCTTCATCTCTCGCAAAGAAATGATTTCTTCAAAGCCTTAATGTTGTTTATTCTTAAGAGTGTTCGCCAGCCTAGACAGAAGAGGATGACCCGAAGGAAAACCACAATCACGTGTTCTGAGCGCCTGCAACAGAGACTCAAACTTTTCTAGGACAGCTGTCTTATTTCCATCTGATCTCTTGGAGACTGCTTCTGGGTCAATGTGGTGATGTGTCAGCCAGATCCCTCTTCCTGTTCTACAGTTGCGTACAGCCCGGATATATACCACAGTGTGGGAGTTCAAACCAATATACCTTACAGTATGGACATATATGCGGCATTGAGAATTTCCATTGCTTCCTGTGGTCTGACTGATGAACTCTCATACTTAGGCTCATTAGAGAGCCCTACTGCGAAATTGTTAAGAGAAGTACGGCCAAGCCTCCTCACTGGTGGGGTAACATTGCCCCACCTTCCAGGAAGTTCTGGGTTTTTTTCCCCTATGTCTCACCTCAGCACTCTCCTTGTTTTCTATAAGACTTTTCTGGTCTGGGGGAGTCCAGAGCATTTGCTTAGGATCACAGTGAGTTCGACATCAATGAATACAGTGCCCAACAATGGAATTTATCCCTCTGTCCCTCCTCTACCTCAGGGAAGATGCACGCTTAGTTCTCACTTTGATGTAGAGCCACGTGATCTTAGGAAAAGCCAAGATTTCCTTTCTCGATGTTGTCTTTAATCCAGAGTCATTTTAGATAATGTATACACTAGCTTCAATCCTGGCTCTAACGGCTACTCTTCCTAGGGCCTGAGTTAGGCTGCACAGTTCTGACCCTGTTCATTGCAGCTTCCTTTACTCTGCTCAAAAGCTGAAATAGGCAGGGAGACCCTCTACCCCCCACTCTTCCAAACACATGCAGCCCAGATTCCTGTACCTTGACTCTTCTGCTCCTACTCAGGGTTCCCCAAGATCCAGTGCTGTTCCCACACACTTGCCACTCTAAGCGCTGTTCCCACATGCTCTCTTTTTCCAGTGCAACTCCTACTCCTCTGGGAGCTCGCTTTGTTCGGCTGTTAATGATGCTAATCAGTAGTGGTACCTGCTGAACTCACAATTTCACAGTTCAGTTTTCTTGGTAGAGGAAATGTCCTGAGACAATGTCTTACCCCAGAGGCAGACAAAGGAGAGAGATATCTTGTACACAGGTCATGTTGACCCTGAGATCAGCCAGCACTTTGGTTCCTCCGGTTTTATTACAGTTGTTCTGCCTTGCCTACCACACTGGCTACTTCCTATAGCATAAACCACCCATACAGTGACCTCAGCAGAAAGTGTTGATGGCTACTAAGATCCTGCACTGCCAGCTGTAACTCTGCCTCCAGAGTTCCTTCTTGCCCCCTTCATACTTTAAAGCAAGCAGCTATCACCCCAGAGGAAAGGGTAGTTTCTGAATATCATTGTAATCTGATTTTTAGGATGAAATGTTTTCTTTTTCTCGGGAGCTGATTGAAATAATTGCTACCCCCTAAGGAAACATGCCAAGAAAGATCACCCTAAGTGAGTGGAGGGTGTACTATCTAGGGATAAGGAGAAGGAACAGCAGGAGGGGCAGGTGAGTCAGTGCCTAGCAGTAATGCTGTGTCAGTCTCAGAGGACAATAGCCAGGTTAGGACAATAGAGTCATAACATGCTTTGAGCTACAAAAAGGAAGGAGTTGGGGGCAGGGATGTAGTTCTTTTGCGTTGGAGTACTGTATCATTCCCCTCAGGGCAATCTGAACTTTTGTTTTCGAACAACCGGGAATCAGGGATGACATAAGGAAGAAAAGAAAACTTGGCACCTCAGCAGGCTCATCCCTGTAGCAGGATATGGGGTAAGGTGCCAGCACTTTTTCTTCCCTCTCTCTGAACTGAAGAGGTGCTGTGAGGGCAAAACTCACTGAACCAAGGTAAACTGCAGTGGCTAGAAGTGTGTCCCTAAAATACCCCAAACAAGGGAATGTCCGTGAGTGAGGACACCAACCTAAGACCAGCAAGACCAACATGGCACCCTGGGGAACATGGTTGCTCTACAGTCTTAGCCCTGGCTGCACTCCCCACCACAATGGCATCTGTGCCCAGCTACCCCAAAACGATTTACAAAGGACCCTCTTCTCCCCAAGCAGAAAACAGAGAAAAGAAACAGTGAAATCCCTGGGTGGGGAAGCTCCATTGGCTTTAAAGGAAAGCAAGTCCCTGAGAGAAAGGAATAATGAGCTTTATAAGGGAGTAGAGGGGACTGGGAAGGGAAGCTTCACAAATCAGAGCTGTGGGATTAAATGGAAAGAAGTACCCTTGTGACTGACTGTAGCGGCTTTGGTGACATTCTGAGATGACAATAAGCATCTGAGTGTTCTGTTACACAGCTGGACTCCCAGAAGCCTGCCTGGCTATATGTGCCACAACTTGCTCTTTGCATCCTCTAAAGAGACAGCTTGAGAGAAGTCTGGGGTCATTCTAGTCACGTGATTGCAAAGAAGTACCAGGGTGGCATCCTCCCTGGGTGGGTTGAAGGCACAGAGCATGGTAGAGAGATGGGAATCACTCTGGTACTTTTCCATTAAGAGCCAATCACATGCAGGATTGATTTCCTGTTGTAGGACAGACACAATGACAGTGCCCTATGAAATGCACCTGCTTTTGTCATTGGGAGTATATTTAGAATTACTGTTGCTTTTCTTGACTCTCCTAGTAGTAAGGCAGCTTCAGAGATACAGATAATAATATATCTCTATGTCAGATATCTCTCTATGTAAGATCTCTGTATGTAAGATATCTCTGTATGCAAGATCTCTATCTGTATGTAAGCTACAGAGGGTGAAACAACAACAAAAAATCTCAGTTTTCTTAAATGGCTCATTCAAGGTCATGAATAAACTAATATAAGAAACAAGAATTCCTCTATGTTAAATTTTTTATTACAGTCTTCTAGTCCTACTGGATAAATCTTATATTGAGGGTATCCTTATGAAAATAGCTGATTTATAAGGGTTTTTCCTGGTGTGAAATTGAGGAGAAGGCGCCACTGTAGTGTATTTTAGAGGTAGGGTCCTCCTTGCCTCACATAGGGAGAGAAAGGCCACTGGAAAGGATACCAGATAATAATATAAATCACGTGGTCAGTAAAATCACGTGGTCAGTAGCTTTAACTGGAACATTCTTCAAGAAGCAATAATACAAAGGGAAAGCCAGGGGATAAAGTAAAATAAATTATCATAAAATAATCAGAGACAAGGTTGGATATAAACCCATTCAAACACAAGCTTTACAAAAATGGGCATTAGAGTATTTTGTTCTCCAGATAAATTTCTCCCACTCATTTCAGTTTCAACATTTCCCCCCTTCAGAAGCCCAAAAGAACTGAAGAAATGTCCTTACTATACATTAGATGAGTGTTAGAAGATAAAATCGTGTTTAAAAAAAAAAATCCCAATTTCCTTAAGTGTCCTCAATCTTCCTCAATATTTGCATAAAAAAATAAATAAACAAAAGCATTCGTCATACATTCACCAATTGCAGGCTGGTTTCTTTGTCTCTTTCGTCATCATGGCCACAGCTCATGGTAAACGTCTGCAAGCTTGCAGTCAAACCTCAGTTCTTTTCCTAAGCTCAGCAGCTAAAACCTCTGGTCAACCCTGGTCCACAGCAGTTAAATGCCACAACACCCTAATGCAGAAGCAGTTTTCCCAGCTCAACTTGATTACTTGGAAGAAAGGGCCTTGCTTCCTATTCACACGCACCAGGGGCATTTCGCTGGGAAGAAGAGAATATTATGTGCATTACTACACTGGTACCGAATCAAATCAACTCTGAGAGATTGTCAAGGAAGAGACTGTGTAGTTGAGAGGCCCTGTAGAGACCTTGGAAGGCCGGCATTAGCATTCACACTCATTTGGCAGTAGAGCTCCCGGTCGGCCCTGCAGATGTCCACACCTGGGTATCTGGGGTCTGCCTTCTAGCTCTGCCTGCATTATGCTCTCTGCAGCTCCAGGAGGATGTTTTTCACATCTTTCCCACTTGGCATCCTGAGCAAAAGTATCTACTTCAAGAGCTGGGAAATAAATCCACACTGCCTACAAGAGAAGCAAGCTAGCATCCGTAGCCACCAGGTAAAAGTTCACCAGCACTCCAGCCAGGAGCTATGAGTTCCAGAAGGGCAGAACTCACATCACTGGTAGAATTCTAATACACAGATATGTTTGAATCACCGTGGAAGGATGAGAGCATCCCTGACTTTCGATCCAAATACCCTTCCTTGTTCAAGAGCAGTTCAGGGACAAAGGAGAACAACTTTTTACAGAGAGGGCTCAGCTAGGCAGCCTGTGACCTGTCTTTAATAGAAATGGATGCCTACCACATCCCAAGTTCTGTTTTAAGTCCCTGTATGATAGAATGAAGCTAACAAGGAGAGGGCTGTGGTATGAAAACAGCGAGTGAAGGCTCAGAGCTTTGTTGCAATTTTAAATGGCTAGTGTAGTCTATGGGAAAACTGCATCTCCCTGGCACTCCTGATGCCAGCCACTCTGCCAACTGTCTGAAGACAGGGTAATTGTCACTCTTCTCGCCATAACTTCTTGTTTTCGGATCAGTGGCTGGCAGGTTTATCTGCTTCTGAGCAGCCTCAGAGCCACGTCAGTGACACCGGCTACGTCAGCAGGAGCAATTGGAAAGGAGGAAGATGCCACTGCCAACAGCAGTGGGAGAGAAAATTCTAACCTTACAGATCAGGTGATTCTTCTCTCTGTCTCTCTGCATAACAGACGTGGCTTCCAGTGACTTCAGAATCTATGGGGTTCCATCACCTTCTGGAGGTTTGGAGTATAAGTTTCATCTCCAAAGCCCTTGCCGTTGACCCACTCTTACTTAGGAAATGCTGGGTTTCAAGTGTGCCAGAGTATAGAACATCAATTCATAAGGGTCTAAAGCTACACCAAACACACCTTGGCTGGCTGCCTCCTACCTCATTCTATGCCATCGATAATTCTAGCGGCTTTCACTGTTGTCACTTGCGTGATCCACATGACATTATCATCATCCTCAGTTTGATTAGTATCCACAGAAGGATGCTACTCTGTAGTTATTTTTTAAGGTAGATTTAAAAGCCTTTGCTCTCTAAGACAGCAATCCTTTAAAGTTCACAGCTGCAAAAGGATGATTCTGTTTCACTGTGAAATAGTCACCTCTGGTCCAAAGCAATGTTAAGGTGATTGACACGTGGCCAATATGCTCTAGCAGATTCCGTTTGTAGGGAAGAAAAATATGCTAAGGTAGAAGTGAGTGAGTTCAAAGTAAAATGCCCTGTGTACAATGCAGGTATATTCACAGGTGAAGACATTACCCTGCTAAGTAGAGCACAGTGATTCTAACTTTCTGAAAAACTGAAAGATAATGTCGTGTGTGTGTGTGTGTGTGTGTGTGTGTGTGTGTACGCTCGTGCAGAGATCAAGTATATGCTTCCAGAGTTCCAATAAATCGTTTCATCTAATTCATGGCTAATGAGGAACAGAGTCAAATTCATCTGCATGGACTCCTAATATTCTAACCTCTGGAGCAGACCTCACAGCTCCATTGGGAGTTAAACTTAACATTACATAATAACAATTACCAGCAACTTGCTGGGTAGCCACAGCCAAGCCGTTTGATTTCCTGTACCTCTCTCAGTTCCAAGCAAGAATAAGATGAAGATCATACTTAAGATTACCTCATGTAAACTACCTCACAATCCTTTAAAAAAAAAATCCAGGTAATTTTGCTGAAGAAAGAATTGGTTTTGTCATACCTGGGAGTCACTCCCTGGTGACCTCAGCTCTCCTTCTGAGCTGTGCAGATACTCAGCCCTCTGCAAATGAACTATTGATCAGGGTGCTTGAGCCCCACAGAGTCTCTAGATTGGCTTTAAAAAGAGTTCCATTTACTCTGATCTCCAGAAAACTGGTGAGACAAAGTTAAACAACCACTGCCATTTTAAGCCTTGGCTACAGGTGTTCTCAACTACAACAACACTGCCCAGTACAGAGAAGGCTGGGAAGATGGCTACCGAAGCTAAGACAAGCAGCCTACATGAAATGAAGACTTGAGGTCAGGCTTCGGATCTCTAACCTTAACTCCTTGAGTCTCATCTTCAAGCTGCCTCAAGCTGCCCAAAGAAAATTTCCTCAATTATCTGTGCCTAGACTTTTAATAATAAACAAACAAACAAACAACATGGCTGAAGAGGGCACAAATCCAGAAGCACCTGTGCTGTTAGTCATTCACTATTGAGGACACCTGTTGGAGGAAAAGCAAAAGGGTCCCACGGGGCTCTGGGAAGAACAGGTAGTTTGCCGGGCCCTGAGACAGTGGGTGGGCTGTGTACAGTGTAAAGATGAACCAGGACAAAGTAGACGAGCTTCTGGCCTCTCGGACGTATTAGGAGAATGGTTGGTCTTCTCTGTCCGTCAAACAAGACCCAAGACTGAGCCTTGACCAAGGAACTGTGTTTGAAGAAGAGACAATGGAAGTAAGGATGGGTCTGAAAATTATTAGAAGGAAACTGCAAAGCAAGAGGGAACGTTCCAAAAGATGGACAGAGCAAAGTTGTCGTCCTCTATGACCAGGACAGAAAGAAGCAGGGCGCTCTTAAAAAGGACAGTGCAAGGTAAGATTTTCATTCTAATTCTCCAGACCTACCTACCTCGTCACCTAGCACTTATAAAGCATTTGTCAGTTGCAAAATATTATGGAATTCACTATTTCATTTAATTATCTTTCATGAAATGCTAGTTACATTTGCCTCCATTTTACACGAGAGGAAACTGAGGCTACGTAGAGAAGATTATATGAATTGTTCAAGGTCAGGTGGCTGAAATCAGCCCTAGGAAGCAACCTGCTGCCCCCTGTCCTTCAAGGTGGTCGACCACCTTGAGTTGTTAACTCCCGAAGGGGAAGACAGGCATAGCAGCGCTGGACTTTGCCCCGTTCCCCAAATCTGGGATGGAGCATTGCCCTCCATCCAGCGCCAAGAAGGGGACCTGATGACGCGGAGCCACAGACCGGGATTTCCCCATTCTGCAGGGTTCTTGGGAGCCTGGAGCACAAACAGTAGCTCTCACACACCCGCGGGTGAGTCAAGTAAGGTTTAGCAGCAGTTGCTGAATAGAGATTTAAAGAGAAGGGAGACGGACAGTACTGGATGAATTCCCTTCTGATCAGTCCCTACATTGCCACCAAAAGCAGGCGCCCGGTTTCCAGACCGGGATCCCCACTCTCGCCCCTGCCCCATTGGCTCCTTTCTTGACTGTCCCCTAGAGCCCAAAGGCAGCTCGAATGAGGGACCCGGCAAGGTGTGGAGGTGACAGGAGGCCGGTTGTGGAACACCTCTGATCTTCTGGGTCGGAGGAATCACAAGCCAAGCTCAGCTTGAAGTTTGAGCATCAAGGGTTTCAGACCAAGTAGCGAGTTGCCCGGAGAGCGAGCAGTCCCGGGTGGGAGACCTGAGAGTGTGAGGTGGCAGCACGGAATGAGGGGGAAAGGCTGAAGAAGGGGCCCCTTTCCACTCAGCCCCTCACCGCGGAGAGGTGGCTGGTCCGCCTCTGCAGCCTGCGAGTGCGGAGAACGCGCCCCGCACCGCGGCGCAGCGCAGCCCCTCCTCACCGCGCCGCGCTCCTCCCCACCTGCCCGCCGCCTCGCCCGGCCGCCGAGACTCACAGTCCTCAGGAACTGGATCTCATCCTCGCCTCCTTCTCCCGCTTCGGCCATGGCTCCCAGGGCGTGCGCTGCGCCCCAGCCTCGGGCGCCTCTGTTTCCCCTAGGCAGCGGCGTGCGCTGACTGCTGCTCTGCCGCTGCTCTTTCTCCTCCTCCTCCTCCTCCTCCTCCTCCTCCTCCTCCGTCCTCCTCCTCCTGCTCCTCGCTCAGCCTCAGCAGCGCCGAGCTAATCCCCGACCATATAGGGAGCTGGGCTAACACTTGACTGCACTGCAGAGCGCCAATGCCAGGCGAGCAGCCCGCCCACCCCTCTCTCCTCTCGCCCCAGCCAAGTGCGCGGCAGCCACGGACTCCGCGGACAGCGCAGCGCGGCGCGCGCCGGGCGGGTGTGGGGCAGAGCTAGGGACCCGGGCCGGAGCCGTGGAACCTCCCCCGCACCGCACGGCACCGCACATTCGGTGGAGACGCGCGCCCCGCGGCGACGGGAAGATGGCTCTTACACAAAGGCCAGTTGCTTAGATTCAGTGCCCCCAAATTGGGCACAAACCCTCTAGATTTGTCCACTTTGCACGGTGCATGTGTGTGTGTGTGTGTGTGTGTGTGTGTGTGAGAGTGTGTGTGTGTGTGTGTGTGAGAGAGAGAGAGAGAGAGAGAGAGAGAGAGAGAGAGAGAGAGAGAGAGAGAGAGAGAGAGAGTAAGTATTGGTTTCATATTTGGGTGGGAGTGCCCATCTGGAGCAGGGCGCTGACCACTCACCACCTCACCACCCATAATGGGTGTTCCTTTTTCATGCAGCAAGGAGAGACTGAGGGTGACTGCTCATCCATAACAAAGTTTGTAACCCCGTGGGTAGCTCTTCTTTAGAGAACCCATTCACTCTTTAAAATTTGATAAGGAGAGGGTACAATAATCAGAATGCACAGTACACGTGCATGAAATTGGCAAAGAACAAACTCAATAAACGTTTTGGTTTTGTTTTTTGTTTTTGTTTTTTTAATCTGATAAGGACACTACACCCCCATTGAATAGAGCTTCACTAGCCCCTGGGAGCTTCAAGAAGCTGTCCTCAATTTGGAAATCAGATGGCGTCAGAATTGTTTCTTTGTGCCCACGCTTACCCATACTCTGCACTTTAGAGCTAGCCCTCTGGACTCAGGGGAGTGTGAGGCTGCTGAGAGCACACAGTGTGTCCTAGGAGGCTACTAATCCTTACCTGACCTTGGGTGGATTTTTTAGGATTTGGGAGCAGTGAGATTGGTCCTCTAAAAGCACAGAGTGCAGGGTGTCCCTTCTGTATGCTGGTCAAGTAGTTTCTGGGCAAAACAAAAATGTTTTAAAAGAAAGTGCCTCAAGATGTAGGTGAGTAGCAGCTCTGGGTCTGAACCTACCAGCTCCTCTAAAGGCTGCCTGGAATACAGCATGCCATCCACACATTGTGGCACTTTACCTTTCATGCTTGCCTCTATGCCCAACCTTTGGATAAAGACTCTTGTCTCCATCACTGGCAAGAGTACATGTTGATAGATGAAAGGCCGAGGAACGCCATCAGCCATGGCTAGAACTTCAGCAGAACCCAGGGAACAGTGAAATACTCTCCGGGTGCTTGAACCATTGTAAGTCATCAAGGAAACCAAGAGCAGTTGACTAGAGGGGGGCCGTGTGACGGACATGGTGGCTAACTGACAGCCTATGGGGCCAGAGAAAATCTTTCCTTTTAGTCCGTTCAGCACTTTATACCTTTTTACATACAGCGTTGCTAAGTGCTATATGTATAACATCTGAAACCTGACTAATGAAATAAAATAGAGCTATATCTAATCAATACTGCTTACTTGTCCTACAACAGGGACTCTTAGGTGTGTTTTATCAACGAGAATAACAAAGCTTTAGAACATTAGAGAAAATGGCCACCATCATATAAATAAGCATCTCCTTTGCTATGCATTATTATCCATGGTGACCAGTTACCCAGATGGTGTTAATGGGGCCGGTGCTGTGTCCTCAATTCTAGGAAGGCTGGTTAGTTTCACTCAATTTGCGAGTTAAGGACCTAGCCCCTTCACTTTGACCCAAAACCTCGTAAAACCTTGTTCATTTTGCCAAAAGGAAGAAGCCATTGAATATAGAAACCAAATTATTCATGGGGACATAGAAACTAAGAGACCTCATTTGATTTAAATACTCTCTGCCCCGGTGAACCTATAGTAAACTGTATAGACCACTGAAATTAGCTTCAACGCCATTTCTCACCACCTCCAGCAATAACTAATCTTGGTTGGCACACCTGTGAAGAGGAAACCTCAGCTGAGGAATTACCTCCATCAGATTCACCTATGGCCAAGTCTGTGGGGATATTTTCTTGATTGCTAATTAATGGGAAAGGGCCCAGCCCACTGGGGGAGGGGTCGCCTTTGAAGACCCGGTCCTTGTATAAGAAAGCCAGGTGAGTTTAAGTCAGTAAACACCAGTTCTCCATGGTTTCTGTTTCAAGTTCCTATGTAAGTGTCTAGTTTGGAGTTACTACTATGGTGATAAAACACCATAACCAAAACCAACTTGGTGAAGAAAGAATTTATTTGGCTTAAGTTTTCACATCACTGTTCATCATTGAAAGAAGTCACCACAGATGTTGGAGATCATACCGTGAGAAAGTAAGCCTTTTGCAGTTTCCCACCCTAATAAGCCAAATGGCCTTGTGTTGGGAGCCAGTCACCTCCTCCTCCCTATCCCTTCCTGGCACCTAAGACTCTAAAAGTTTGAATTATAGTCCCCTCTTCCTTATCTCTTCCAGACTCCCAAGACTTCTAAGGACCTGAGTTATGTGCTGAGCCCAGCTTGACACCCCAGGCTGCCAGACTAGGGGTGGCCACATCCACAATGAGCAGGGCCCTCCCCTACCAATCACTAATTTTTAAAAACACCCTATAGGCTTGCCTGCAGCCTGATCTTATGGAAGCGTTGTTTGTTTGTTTGTTTGTTTGTTTGTTTGTTTGTTTCTCAACTGAGGCTCCCTCCTCTCCTATGGCTCTAGCTAGAGTCAAGTTAACATAAAACTAGCCAGCACAGTTGGCTCCCCTCAATCATAGACTGTAACCTACAAGCTAAAACAAATCCTTCCAAACCACACAAGATCACCCCTAACTGTAGACATCCATTTGCTGAAATGCATCTCTTAAGCTAATTACACTTATGCTTTGATCTGTACTGAGTCAGGCTCCACTTGGGGAAACGATAAAGGCAGTAACTTTAAGAACTGCAGAGTGAGTTGAGGAAGCTGACTCTGCCAGCACTATTATTTTTAATACATCATCATATATGTGAAGCCTCTCCATAGATTGGCAGAATATTTATTTTTATATCAGCAAAGGAAAAAATCTTTCCATGATTTCCATCCGGGTAATTAACTCTTGAATCTTTTCTATGTGTGATAAGACAAAGGGTACCACTACTGTGATGGTTAATTTTCATTGTCAACTTGGCTAGATTTAGAGCCACGGGGAGAACATTCTTCTGGGTCTGCCTATGAGGAAGTTTCCAGAAAGGTTTAACTGAGGGGGGAAGACCCACCCTGGGCAGCACAACAGCATGCTCTGGGACCAGACTAGATAAAAAGAAAAAGTGAGCTGAGTACCAGTACTTCACCCCCCACGCCACCCCCGTGTCTGTGTGTCTGTCTGTCTGACTGTCTGACTGACTGACTTCTCTGTGGACACAAATTGACCAGGAACCCCCTGTTTCTGCCATTCCTTCCCCTTAGACATTGCCCTCAAACTGAGATAAAATGAACTCTGTCTTCTCTAAGCTGTTCTGGCCAGGCATCTTGTCACAGCAATGAGGCACGTAACTACTTCAGCCACCTGTAAGCAAGCTCATGAACAAATATAAAAGTACACCTGCTTTTGATTCCAGTAAACAGAATGGAAAACACATTTTACTAAATATATATATATATATATATATATATAATGTTTAGGCGTGATTATTCTTCATATCTAAGACATCTACAAAGAGCAAGTAAGTGTCTACCTCTGCTTTACTGACTTAAAAGCAATACCAAAATCATCCTCTTCATTAGCGAGGGGATAGGTGTGTGAAAAAAAAAAAAAACGCATTTCTTTTTCTGGTGGTATCTGTATCTCTCTCAGAAAGGCTATAGACATCAAAATGCTTAACAGAGGCAAGGAGCCACAATTATACATAACTAACTCTTTGAAGCTGAACACATAGAGTTTCCTCCTCCTCTTTCTCTTTATCTGTCCTCTCCCCCCCCCCCCGGCCCCTCCCCCGCCCCCCTGCTTCCGCCTGCCTAGTCTTCCTTTGTAATGTCTTAAGACTGAAGGACTACATTATAAGGTCAAATGCAATATACCACTCTGGTGCAAGACTCCTAAGGCAATCAAAGAAGGGACTCTGTCCCAGGGGAGTGGGCAACCTCTGTGTGACAGCAGAGATGGGAATGAGCTTAGCACGCCTGCAAAGGCTTTCTCTGTGTGTCTTCCATTGAACTTCTCCCTCAAGAATCTCCAGCTGTGACAGTCGCTAAAGCAATACATGAGGCTAATGGCACCATCAAAGCTTGTCTGTATCTGCTTCTGTGTCAGCCTGTGTTTAACAAGAACTCTTAGCTGTCATATATTACAACCACGTTGACATCACTGATAAGATGAGGGTTTGAGGCCCAAGTTAGACTGTATATTATTTAAGGACTGAAGGACTCTAAGTCAAGAGATTTGAATTCTTAGAGTCCACTTCATCCTCTGGAAAATGGGGGTGAACATATCCACTTTTGAGGCTTCCTTTAAAGCAGAATTAAATGACTTTGTTATTATAAAATGCTTTGTGATACCATGTAAAAGAGCTCAGTATGAGGGACTTCGAGAGTGAATGATGGCCACTTTTGTAAAGGACTTGAGTTTGGTTCCCAACATTCATATCAGGTGCCTCGCAAGTGCCTAAAACTCCAGTTCCAGAGAATCCAACGCCCCTGACCTGTGCAGACACCTGAACCCACTTGCACATAACCCCACCCCAAAAGCCACATACACTAAAATTATCTTTAAAAATCTTTTGTAAAGTGTTCCATATAAAAACCCTGAGATGTGGCTTTCAGTGTTTCTCCACTGCCTGCCATCCAGGTATGTTTGCGTTCCTGCCTCTCTTTAAGTTCTCTTGGCATTTGATTGTAATGAGTTTTTACTCATAGAGAAGGAAAGTCTAGCTTCTGAAAATGATTTCCAGTCACAATAAACAAAACATCTCGGGCAGAGCTCATATGCCACAAGTTACTAGGAGACATCAGTACTGCATTTCCATGTTTGTTTCCAGGACAGTTTTGTTGAACTGCATTATGCGTTTACCTTTAATGAGATACGTACTCTGTTGCTATGGCATATTGAAATGTACAGCTTTCTCCGGGAAGTGGAATGGTAGTACCCGTCTCCCCCATTCAGGTTCCTCCTTGGGCTTGATAAGATTGAGATCCAGTGCCTCGTGAAACTGTCCTTGATCAGATAAGTCTCACTTACGCTAACCTGGATGCCTTTGATTTTTAATTTCTGCCTTTTAATTCTTCCTGCAGCTCTGTGGCACAGATATATTGAAGCTGCTGCCATCAACAATCTGCCCTGACTCACTGCAGCTTGAATAGTTACCACTGAAATAGATGGATACACAGTGGGAAAGGAGACCAGTATAGTTGTGTGTCATCTATTTCGGGTGTCAGAGCAAGACCCACATTTCAGTAGACAAAAATGTAGGTAAATGACTTTGATTCTGATCTTAGGATAGGTTTCTTCCCCACCCCACCCCCCGTGCCAGCCTCTGGGTTCAATGTGTCTCTACAGCCTGTTCTCCACAGATCTCATTTCCAACTTATTTGAGCCGGCAGAATTTCCTTTAAAATAACTCACGGAATTTAACAAAGCAGACCTTCCTTCTCTCTGCACGACAAGGATGCATAATTTTCTGTTGGTATTCAGAGTGCCAGTGTCTTGGGATGCAAGCTATGCTTTGAAATTTCTTTCTCAATATGTCAACGGTGCTGCCAGCAGGCATAGCAGAATGCTGCTGGACTCTTCGCAAGAGCCTTGCAGGGCTGCTGAGTGGCTCCTGTTGCTCTCCTCTGAGTTCGAAATGAGACTGAGATACCTTGACCTCTTATCCACTGCATACATACAGCCTAGAATTTAGAACAACAAAACCATTCTGGTCCACTGCATCCACAGATCAGCGGGAAAATAAAATAAAATAAATTGGCATATTATGAGGTTGTCAGTTTCTTTTGCCACTGAAGACCCCACTAATGATGGTTATTATCATTGAGCACAAAAAAAGTAGATTGTTTTAACGTAAAACAAGAGAAAGGACAAATATGACCTACAATATTTTATTCATTCTCTCTCTCTCTCTCTCTCTCTCTCTCTCTCTCTCTCTCTCTCTCTCTCTCCTCCCGGACACACACACACACACACCATAAGATCATAAGATCATCAGAGATCAGTACTCATTTTGGAAACCCTGATAAAAAGCCAATTCCCTGGCTATGGAAATGGCTGGGTACTTGCTGCCAAACATGACTACCTGACTTTAATCCCAAGAACCTGTGTCGTAGATGGGAGAACCAACTCCTGCAAGTTGTCCTCTGACCATCTTCCCCAGCTCACATGCCAAGGCATGAGCATTGCCCACACAAGGTAAATTAGGTAGTTATAAATTAAAAGAAAAGTCAATTCCAGCATTGCTGGGTAAACTGCATTGATAGAATAGACTGCTTTGGTAAAAGTTGGAACTAGGGCACCAATCTCTAAGGTCTCTGTTTAGTATGTATTTTCCCTGCCCTCTTTGTAACTGAATTTAGGGTATCACAAATGTACATAAGATCGTTGAATACATACTTAATTGCAAATAAAATAATTTTATCCTAAGTAAAGTTGTAGTGTTAAGTGAATTTTCTAAGCTCAACTTCTTTAAAAGTGCTGAGACACTCTCTGTGGTTGGCTCGAGCCTGTCACCTAAAAAGCTATCTACTACTCTTTAAAACTAATACAAATGTGAAATGGAATGAAAGAAACAAAGCTAATCTTAAGAACGCTTACTATGAATACTTGCTACACACTCTAGAGCATGCTCACACATTTTGGGGACTGGTGGAACTACATTTTGACATGGTACTGTGGCCCTCACAAAAGCAAAGCATAGACTTATGAAATTATATAACATACCCACCTCTTTTCACATTTTCTGGGATCTTCTTTTTAGTTTATGGCTCAGAATTACACTCCATGGCTTCGTATTAGGAGGTATCAGAAGCACATTGTATTCTGTTCCTCTCTATCTCACCAATGCTTGTTAATCAGTATTTTCTGAAAGGACTCCTTTATTTTTAAATTATGCAAATTTGCTTTAATTGTTAATAAATGACAAATTTATATATGCACTAAAGAATTTTATTTTTTCTTTTTTATAATTTTTATTAGATATTTTCTTCACTTACATTTCAAATGCTATCCCAAAAGTCCCCTATACCCTCCCCCCCCCCCCCCGCCTGCTCCCCTACCCACCCACTCACACTTCTTGGCCCTGGTGTTCTCCTGTGCTGGGGCATATAAAGTTTGCTAGATCAAGGGGCCTCTCTTCCCAGTGATGGCGAGGCCATCTTCTACTACATATGCAGCTAGAGACACGAGCTCTGGGGGTACTGGTTAGTTCATATTGTTGTTCCACCTATAGGGTTGCAGGCCCCTTCAGCTCTTGGGTACTTTCTCTAGCTCCTCCACTGGGGGCCCTGTGTTTCATCCTATAGATGACTATGAGCATCCATTTCTGTATATGTCAGGTACTGGCAAAGCCTCACACGAGACAGCTATATCAGGGTCCTTTCAGCAAAATCTTGCTGGTGTATGCAATAGTGTCTGCGTTTGGTGGCTGATTATGGGATGTACTCCTGGGTGGGGCAGTCTCTGGATGGTTCATCCTTTCATCTTAACTCTAAACTTTGTCTCTGCAACTCCTTCCATGGATATTTTATTCCCTATTCTAGGGAGGAAGGAAGTATCCATGCGTTGGTCTTCCTTCTTGGTTTTCTTGTGTTTTGGAAGTTGTATCTTGAGTATTCTAGGCTTTAGGCTAATATCCACTTATCAGTGAGTGCACATCCAGTGACTTCTTTTGTTATTGGGTTACCTCACTCAGGATGATAGCCTCCAGATACATCCATTTGCCCAAGAAATGGAGTCCCTTCCCTGGCGCTCTCATAGTTCCCCTCTTTCAATGGCTGTTCCTTTTCTGTCCCTTTTGATGACTTCATCTCCTCAAGTGAGGGATGAGCAGCTCAGGATTCCCTCCTATATCCTCTGAACACTGGAGACTGGTCCTTTCCACTAGCTGGGGCTGCCTCTGGGCTCACATGTTTATTGTCAAATAAGTTTCCAAATTCATTTTTCTAGTCACACACTAGATACCCTCCAGCTATATGGATCATTGGTTCTTCCAAATACAGGGTAAGACAGAATTTAAACCATCCTTTTCCTTATACAACCAGCCATTTTGCCTCCTCCCAACATCTCTATGGCCATTGCCAGCCTTGGAGAACAATGACTGTAACCAAAGTTATAGCTCCCATGTGATATTTGCACAGGAATGAGAAGAAATAACATCCAGGCAAAATAGCAAGACCCAGCACTTCCCCTTGTTTCATGGCTCCTGCCTTGGAGTGATAAAAACAAAGCCACTGCCTCTAATAGAGAGTCACCTTCCAATGACAAACCAAGATCCTCTGGATTTGAAACATTGAAAACAAAAGCAAGATTCGGGAGTTAATGAGGGGAAAGCTTTGCTAAGGGATTTGGAAGACATTGTGGGTTTTGTTTTGTTTTGTTTTGTTTTATCCAAAGGGTATGACTCCCTTTCTGGATAAGCAAATTTCAAAGTTCCTTCATTTTAGATTGCTATACTCTGGGTCTTAGCACAAATAATTATTAGTTTTGTGGACTCTGCTTAGATGTATAACCTTTCCTCTTTTTAATTTTCTTATTTTCAAGGGGAAATGAAATTTTCAAAACTGTTAAGATAGTGCTTAGAGAGCTGAAAGAATCCGTGTTAGTAAAGCCCTCAGAAGAGATCGGTGATGAGCAGATGTCTTGGGCTGCTGTCTGGTTTTGCCAAAAGTAGACCCAAGGAAAGGATTTGCAAGATGATCCCAAGACTTGTGAAAGGAAGGAAAGGAAGGAAGTGCCTAAGCTATTAAACCAGCTACAGGTGTGAGAAACAGAACCTGATCTTTCTGGGACTCGTGTCAAATAGGCTTCTCAAAATCATTCCCAGGAAGAACAAGGAAGCTGGGCTATTTATAAAGTACCTCTGGTCAGTCAGTGGGTGAAAGCTGCTCCCACCGGTGCTAATTCTCTAGCACATTTAGGCTGTTTCAGTTGACAGAGCAAGCCATTGGGCAATTGCAAACTGGGCTGATAAGTACCCCATGATGGTGAGGTCCTCAGAAACACAGTGTGAATAAACATGGCACGGTCCTCATTATACTAACATGCAAAGACAAGACATGAGGGCAGGATGCTCTGGATGAAAGTAGGGGAGAAATGGGGGCAATGAGCCCAGGATTTTTCATGAGGAGCCTTGTCCTCTCATTCCAGGTGATATCCCTGAGTCTCCTTTACCAAACCCCAGAATCTGAGAAACAATCTTTGGCACGTAGTTCATGGCATCTTCTATGTAGTAATTTGAAGTCAAGGGGAAAAAAAGTTAATTTCTGCCTTGATAAATTGAAACTTAGTTCTAAAAACAGACTAAAAATTTAGTACATTAAGGAAGATCCAATGCAGTTAGGACTTACAAAGTTGTTAGAACCTCTATACGGTTTCTCAGCCAACATGGGATTGTCATCCTTTCTGATGTCACAGCTAAACCAAATCAGTAGGATTAGAAATCTCTAGTTCAAACAAATAGACAAAAGGAATTCTTCGAAATTATTTTGAAACTGAGATAGCCAAAATTATGTCCTGCAAATTGATACAAAACACTTATATTTATAGGCACTTTGGCCTCCCTCATTTCAACCCAGCTACGGAGACCATCTCTCTGTCTACCGTAGCAGCAAATACAAGATTATGGAAACCAATTGGAAGGGGACAAGAAAGAATAGGCTGAAGCACACTTGAGTGACAGCTTCCTTGCCTTGGTCAATAGATGGTGCACTTTTGTTTTTCTTGGTTCTCTGGGAACAGATGAATTCCTTGAAATCTAGGTTCATTCCCGTATTACCAAAACCAAAAGTATTATTCAGTTAGGACTTAACATTCCATCTGCTCTTGGCTGTGGGACCATGAAAGGTAGCATGGTTCCCGGTTGAAGCTTGAAGCCCCAGAGACCCAAAAAGGAAGGCAAGAGTTTTGCCTGCTCCCAGGCACCAGGCCCCTGTCACTAGCCACAGTTCCCCATAGATTTGTGGGCATCAGTCACATAAGGGCAACCCCCAAGTCCATCCCCCTATAGAGGACATGACCTGTGGTCTTGCAGGCTCAAGACAGAGATATCCATTTTAATGAGGTACCTTAGAGGCCTGGAGGGCTTAGCCAATAAGCCTTTCTTCTCAGATACTCCTCCCTGCGAAAGATACTCAACCTCAGGCCCACCCTGAGAAGTGGGGTATGGTTTTACACATCTTCTTTCCACCATGACAGTAAATGTCTTAAAACCATGGACTCGTCTGTTTTTCTATTGTATGTGTTAATGTGCCCACCGGCTAGTAAGCATCAAGTGTGTTTAATATGCGAGAGAAATAAAAGCATGGAGCCGTCAAAAAAAAAAAAAAACAAAAACAAAAAAAAAAAAAAAAAAAAAAAAACACCATGGACTCTTTTCATCAGGATCTGCCGTGGGAAGCCACGGAGAAGACCTTTGCCTATAGAGCCACTGACTTGTCGCTGGTAGAAGGCCTCTCTGCACTCCCAGCCACAATAGCCACCAAGTTCAAGCCTGCCGCCATCAAGTCAAGGACTCTCCCTGTGGGACCAGTTGGAGCTCCTCCTTTCCCTCTTCTCCCCCTGGTCCTGGGCCAGATCCAGCTGTCATCGGCCCAGATTCCATTCTCAGCTCTTCTGCAACTTCCAGCAGTGCCTGGATGTTCAAGAGCCTGGAAAACTCCATGGTCCCAGGCCCTTCGAAGGCCCAGGGACCCCCAAACTAGTTCAGGCTGTCTCGTGCCTCAGACTGTGCTTTCCCATTCCCTGAGCACATCCAGGGATGTCTGTATGGCCCAACAATGGCTTGGGGAGATAAGCATAGTCAACTCCTACGTGCCACCTCCTCGAGACCTGAGCCCTGTGGCAAAGCAGAGGTGAGACCCAGTCACCCTGTACTTGGCAGTGTTTTTGAAAATCAAAATACTTATTACCTGAAGATTTCTTTTACCATCACGGATAGATATGTCGGAGAAACCATCACACGGACATTTTTTCGTTCCAAATAGGGTGACTTAGAAAAATAGTGTATAACCAAATGTGCCTTGGTTGGTGACTTAGAAAAGAGAGATGAGCAATAGTGACCCTTTGGCTGGCTCTTTGCATGCAACATCCTTCTTCTCACACACCCCTCACTTCCAAGTCAACAACAACAACCATAGGAATGGTTCTGTATACCTAACTACAGGGTGGGCAGAAGCAGCAGCTGCTGCTAAGTGCTCCAAGCCACTCCTTCCCACATTTTTAGCAAATAATTCTATAACCAAGAACTAAATAGCCTTGCGGAAAATCATTTTATGACGAGAAGAACTAAATGGAAGATGCCCGAGGAATTTATTTCCCATAAAGTTGAGAAATAGCTTTTATTGTCCCAAGGTCAAAAAGAGCACGGGGCTCTCAGGGTAGCTGTATCTAGGGGCTCTCAGGGTAGCTGTATCTAGGGACATGGCATTTCTTCATCAGGGGTATTTAAAGCTTGGGTAGTTGAGACTGAAAATTTGAAGATGCAACATTGCTACTAGCAATCCATCACCAATGTGCTTTCTGTAAAAGACCTCTGTGATCTTTCTGTGAACATTTAGTGCTTGTGATGTGATGCCAGAAGTCAGCAGTCTGGATTGGCTGTGTGCTTACTGTGTGTTAGGTACTGTCTTGGTTCTGACCATCTCCATCAGCTATTTAATAATACGGAAGCCCAGTGTTATCATCATTATCGTGGCCACAAATGAGCTATCTGAGACAGCATTAAATTCCCTTGTTACCTTCAACTCTGTGCCGGGTGGGTCTTCCCGTAGAGCAACTTACAGGCTAGCAGTTCACTTCACTAACAAGAACGTTCAAGAGTGCTAACAAGACAGAGTCACAGCCTTCCATTAAAAGTGACTGATCACCATCTTCCCATGTTCTATTCATTAGGAGCTCATCATGAGGCACAGCCCGCATTAAAGGAAGGGGATACACAATTAATAAAAAGTTCAATAAAAAGGAGAAAAAAAGAAGAATCCCAGGAGGCAACAATCACTGGAGACCATCACAAAGGTCACCTCGCACTCTGTAACCTTGAGGATGAGGACTTGGTCCAGGGAGGGAAGGAACCACACTCCTCAGTAACAAATCTGAAAGAGTTAACACTACCTGACCAAGAATACCAGCATAGGAAGTTCTAGTCCAGAAACAGGCTCCTTCGAATTAATAATGTAGGTCAATTAAACCTGCCTGACAAAGTCAGATAACTTCTCCTTCCCGCACTAAAGATAAGGAAAAGAAAGAGTTGTAAATAATGTTTATTTCTCTAATTCGTACTATAAAGTCAGTGTTAAGGGTGATTGCCCCAGGGACTGTCTTCTTTCTCTCTGCCTCTCTTTCTAACTCCCTTTGCCCTTGCATTTTGCATGTCTCCCTGTGGCAATTTCTCTGATTGCATCCCATGTCTCCTGTTTCCTTTGCAAATGGCCAGCATTTTGTCTTTATCTTCTCCTTGCTCTGTGCTTTTCTTGTTAGTCCCTAGGTTTGAAGATAATTTTATTTATACAAGTTTTTAGGAAAGAGCATATTCAAGCAAAATGGTGGGTCAAGGTCAGTTTTATACTAATTTAAGGGTCTTGGAGGCATTTTGTAGTTTTCATTAAAATATGCCACTACATTTATGGAAAGAAGATTATCCAGGTATTCTGTGGAGGCCTGATGCAATCAACTGACGCTGAGGGAGGGAGGAATCGTGTATGCTGTGACACCATTTGCTGCCTTAGTTTCCCATTTGTCCTTCCTGACAGCTTACCCAGCAGGCATAATAATTTGGCTTTTCCACAACTACCAAGTTAGCTCCTTGCAGAAACCTTCTGTGTCATGCATATGTGTGCACACCCCTGAGAACTCACTGCTTCTTGTCTCTGTTAGAATCCCCAAGGACAGGGAGGTCCAGTCATTTTGTCACTGGTCCTCATCATGTTTCAAGGGGAAGGGGATTTTCATTTAAAAATAAGTATTAAGTAACACAGAGGAAAAATGGGAAATCTAGGTATTTCTCAAGGTATGCACCATAGTGTGCCTCTACTTCAGCGGGAATTGGTCGTTGATAATAGCGTCTTCAGATATCTCTGCCTGTTGGAGCCATCAACTCTTGCCTCTCTTCTTTGTCATCTTCATAGGGAACCACTGGTTAATACATGATTTTATTCTGTTTTATTCACACTTACTTCCATATCTCTGATATGGGTTATGTCTCTTAATATGGGTTTATTTAAAGAATGGTTAATAGGAACATCCAATTTCTTTTTTTAAAATTTATTTATTTATTCAATGTATACAACCCAATATCAGCTCTTCCTCTTCTCTCAGTACCTCTACACCCATATCCTCTCCTCATACAGCCTTTTCCTTCTCTTTTGAGAAGGGGAAACCCCTCTCTGGGTGTCACCACTTCATACTTACCTCACCCTACCCCACACACACCTCTGCACATCAAGTAGCTGCAGAACTAAGCACATCCTTTCCCATTGAGATCAGACAAGATCCATTTAGGGGCACAAGATCCAAAGTCAGGCTCACAGGCAACAGACTCCAGTTGTTGGGAGAACCACATGAAGACCAAGATGCTCATCTGCTACGTATGTGCAGGGGGGGTTAGGTCCAGCCCATGCTCACTCTTTAGTTGGTGATTCAGTCTCTGGGAGCCCCCAAGGGTCTAGGTTAGTTGACTCTGTTGGTCTTCCTGTGGAGGAGTCCTCGTGCTTTTTGGGTCTCTCAATCCCTCTCTCAAGTCTGTAAGACTCTCCGAGTGCCACCTAAAGTTTGGGTGTGAATCTCTGCATCTCTTTCCATTGGCTGCTGGGTGCAGCCTCTCAGAGGACAGTTATGATAGGTTCCTGTCTGCAAGCATAACAGAGTATCATTAATAGTCTCAGGGATTGGTTCTTACAGATGGGATGGGTCTCAATTTAGGGCAGCCATTGTTTAGCCATTCTTTCCCACAGTCTCTGCTCTGTCTTTATCCTAGCACATTTTATAGGCAAAACACATTTTGGATCAAAGGTTTTGTGGGTGGGTCATTGTCCTTATTGCCCCACTGAGAGTCCTGAGATTACACCAGTGATGAGGTCCACAGGTCACTTCTCAAAGCCATTGCTCAGGAGCTGTCTGACTGGGCAGGGTATTTCTAAACATTTGCCAAGGCAAGCCTTAGGCAGACGTTAATCCATATCAGGTGCTGATACCTGAACCCCAAGAAGGTATAGATGAGAATCATCAACAGCCAAAGTTTTGTTTGAAAAATTTATAATGAAACCTATATTGTGTATGCTAATCCAAATATTTAAAAAGAATAAAGTCCCCAAGTATATGAAAATGTTGAGGTGCCCTCAAAACACTTCAGGTCCCCATTTCCAAAAGCGATATCTGTGCAAAGTATGCATTCTTCTCAAACTTATTCAAAAATATAGCACAGCATTATACAGGAGCAAATAGATAGGAGAATCATACTGTATTTTATTAAATCATTCATTAAAAACATTTGAGAGTTGGAAAGATGGTTCACCAAACCTGAAGACCTGAATTGAATCCCTGGAGTCCACAGAGTAGAAGGTGAGAGCCAAGTCCTATGAGTTGCCCTCTAACTTAGACATGTGACATGTTTGTATACACACACACACACACACACACACACACACAAACAAACAAACACGCACAAGCACATACATACCCCAAATAAATAAATGTAAAAATCATTTGGAAATGTGAAGCAATGCTATTTTTCACTAGCAGGTGAAGTAATGCAGTCAAGTTTAAGTGAAATGCCGCGTGCAATGAGACTATTACTGTTACTTAAAAGTTGGTTAATATTTTTAAATTATTCTTTTTAACTTCTAATATCATAAATATTATCAAGTACAGTTTTCACAAAAAAAACATGTTTTAAGATCTAATGGACCCCAGCATCAGAACTGGTGACAAACCAATTCCAGATACCACGCTCTCTTTTTAACTGCTGCAGGAAGCAAGTGGGGTGAGTAGCAGGACTTAGAAATGACCAGCTGGCCTCAGGGACTGGTCATAAACCCTGGAGTCTGATTGCAAATCAAAAGTCATCTTTCCTATTCCTTCTGTGTCATTGACAGAGTCCACGAGGGCCTTGAGCCTATACACACTGTAGAAGTGTGTGTGTGTGTGGATACGGCTTCACTCACCTTCAGTTTCCAAAGTGTATTCACCCAGAGCCTGACAGACAGCTGGAGCCATTCACAAGGACACTACAGCTTCTGGGAAGGTCTAGAAAGTGGGACAGTGAGCCAAACGTAGTCTGTGGAGCCTGGGGCGTTCCAGGGGCTGTAAAGTTGCTAAGTTCATAGATGCTGCAGTGTCCGGTTAGCACACCTGTTTGTACAGCATAGATGCTTCAACCAAGTGTACATTTGTAGTTGGTGACATTGAGCTAATCCTGAACAAAGGCTCACGTGTCTTAGTTCAGTGTCCTGTGCAAGCCTAGTTTAGAATATCATTTCCATCTCCATTGAACTAGTCTCATGGCTTTGCCAGGTGTGAGATGTCGAGTAAACTTCTTATCTTCTCATAACCTCAGTTTCTCCATCTGTAAAATGGAAATAATGATGATGATAATGATGCTGATTCCTGCAAATGCTGTGGTGAAAGTTAAGCAATGACAAAACCCTTAAACAGGATTAACACATTCACATGGCTCAGTAAAAGGCCTGAAAACATGTTCATTACAGCTGCTAGTGAATGCCTAGCTAGCACTTACCCATATCAGAAAAATAGATGAGCCAGAAAATGGGCTTTCTGCTCTTATTTCATAGTTAATATTTAATATGCTAAGCACTAGAGAGACCAATTATTGGTCACAGTCCCTGCTGTGAATGAGAGCAGATAAAACATGAAGCATTTTTCTTGCTTCTGTTTCATTCTTTTCCAACTGTTGAGGAAAGAGAAAGAATGGAGGGGGGAGGAGTCGACCTTCATTGACTAAAGAAAACTCACTTCCATAGTGACCTGCTGTGTGCATGAGCAGCTATGCCCATCCGCCCAAGAATGTCCTGTCATTGGATAAGAGTTTTTTCCTTTAGCTCAGAAAGGACACAAGCATCGACTAGCAGCTTGTTTGCTTGTGGTTGTTGGAAAAGCCTTGGGGCAGAGCTGGCTCACATCTGCATCTAAGAGAACCCAGGTCCTAATGCCCACATGTTTGCAATGTGACACATACATAGCTTAGAAGTTTGTCACACATACTGAAGAAGCCACATGATTTGTGTCCCAGGAAAGATTGTATTCATGTGATATTATTAGAGATGAACTCCAAGTGATGTGTCCATCACTGTAACCAACTACACAGAGTCCTCCACTCAGGAGTCCCTGAAGGCTGTGTTGTCAGAGATGTTTGCCCCATGCCCCTGGAAATTGCCTTCAGTACCAGGGTACCTGTGGCTTGGGTAGTAGCTAGACTTGAGACTGAAAGGGCGATTTAAGGAACCACTATCCTGTTTGGCAGAGAGTTGGGGATTGCTTTCATGTTTTCCTGCTGAAGGAATTAGAAGCTGCACACAATTACGCTGACTGTGTGCTCTGGTATACATTTGAGTTAAAGTCAAAGTGAGCAAGAAAGGGCCATCTCACTAGAGACAAACCTGTGGATCCCAACTTGGTGCTGAAAAGGACAAGCTAATCCAAGGGTTTGGAACAAAATGTTATGAAGAATATGCCAACTAAAATGAATGATTTTTGCTATTCTTCTCGTTTATGAAGGACACAGCAGTGCCGGGGGGGGGGGGGGGGTCAGAAAGAAGTTAACAGAGAAGCACACAA
This sequence comes from Mus musculus, assembly GCF_000001635.26. NCBI lineage: Eukaryota > Metazoa > Chordata > Mammalia > Rodentia > Muridae > Mus > Mus musculus. Next base: position 113,234,220 of record NC_000068.7, read on the forward strand.
TGTCCCCAGAAAAGCAGAAGGCCAAAAGGATATCACAGAGCCCTCTGCGTGGGTAACAATCTGTTTCCATCAATACCCAAAAGAAAACAGGAGTGGGGTTCTGCGAAGAGTGAGGAATGTGGGTTAGATCATGAGAACTCTGTGGCTAAGGTAACAGCAAGGAAGGGCCCAGAATGTATGGGATAAATGGGAGGGTCCCTGAATGTTTGCAGTTGGTAGCAAATTGGAAATGTGGTGACTCACATTGTGTAACAGACTCTCAACCTGAATTCAAAGTTAACTTATGGCCTCAGATGGCAATAGGCAATGACTAGGATTAAACCAGAATTTAAAAATAACCAAGGCAGGCGGTATCAAGCAGGGAAGAGTAATTATGCACTCAATGGTCAAACCAGGACCAGAAGATTGTATGAGTTCTTTTTTTAACACCCTACATGGACTTTCTTGTCTGGGATATCTTTTTCTCCTGAAACAGTTGAAGCTTCTCAGGCGTCTGGACTCACACAGTCACAGTTACACTACTCTGCCCTCTAGTGGCCTAATGTGAATCCTAGTTCCCGATAAGACATTTGAATTTGTTTTGATCTATCAGTTTGTATTAAGATTTTCTGACAGTTTTTCTATGCAACAAATACAATTTCAGAACTTTCAGAACATAAACAAACAGCACAAAACTATAGTTCCTTTTCTATTCCTTATGAAGAGTTTAGAAACTAGGGTTCAGGAGAGTGTCTGTGATAATTCATTAGAGAGAGAGAGAGAGAGAGAGAGAGAGAGAGAAAGAGAGAGAGAGAGAGAGAGAGAGAGAGGAGAGAGAGAGAGAGAGAGAGAGAGAGAGAGAGAGAGAGGAAGGAGACACAGAGAGAGACATATTTCATTAATAGGTATTCTATGTCAGTGAGACAGACTGTGTATTTAATAGTGGGAGACAATGGGAAGAAATGACTCAATCAGGGCAATCTTTATAAACCCACTCCACATAAACTTGCACATTAAGAAGGTCAACAGCCACTGAAAATATCCAAGAAGCAGAAATAATCAAACACTTGACTTTGAAAGACTATCCTAGCAACAGTGATAGGATTCTAGATATGATTCTGTCACTATAGAATTCTATGTTTTGGGGTTTACTGAGTATCTCACCCTAAAGTTTCTATGTTTCCTTAAGCTATCTCCAATGTTATTTGTAACTCAGTGAAAAACACTCTCCAGGAGACTGAATTCGACCTAGACCAAAAGATGCACACATACATATTGTAATTGACCATGGTGAATGCACAGAACACCTTCTTGTTGTTATTAGACTTTGTTCTCCTTGTGAGAGAAATAGATGGAATTGACATGTTATAGACGCAGTTCCAGGAAGAGAACTTAACATTCATCTTTCAATTTGGATTTAGAAGTAAGGGCATTAGATGTTTGATGGATATAGCTTTGGTTAGGAGCCTCCCAGAGTTATATATTAGAAGGCTGAATAAGGTAAATGGGGTGGAATTAGTAACTGGGACAGACAACACCCCAAATGTGAACTGAAAGAGTCAATTAATTCCTAGCCACCCAAAACAAAGAAATTACTTGTTTGAGCCTTGATAAGTATTTTGTATGCTGCTCCTGCGTTTGCTATTGATAATTAATGGGGAAGTATATATTTTTATTTAACACATTGAATTTAGGTAGTATAACTAAAGCCATATTATTTAGTTAATGTATTCTAACCCATGCCACAAAAAGATTTTATAGCTCTGTAAAGATTTCTTACAAAGAATATGACATAGTAAAAAAATTAATCTCATGAATAAAAATGCATGTAAACCTTAAACGACGGCTATAAAACTCGATAATATGAAAAAAGTCAAAGTTTTAATACAGGACTTTAAAACACAAGAAAGGTCAAAGAAAAGATATTCTCAAAATATGTTTTTAATATATTTATGTTTGCAGTGCATTTAGATGATTGCATTAACTATCTCCTCTGGTATTTCATGCTAAAATAATTAATGTTCATTTTATTAATCAGGAAAAAGTTGAAGGATTCCTCAAAAATCACAAAACAACTCCCAGAGTAGTAGTAGGTCACATGTTTGTTTAGTTATCTGTCTATCCGTCCTCTCAACCATCCATTCATTTATGTAAGACACTTATTGAGAAGTCCTTATGCCATATTTGTCCTCTTATAATGTTCACTGGGCTAGGTTATTTTGCGGCAACTTGACCCAAGCGTATACATATCTCGGAAAAAGTAATTCAAAAGATATCTTCTCCATCAGATTGGCCAGTGTGCATGTCTGTGGGTCCTTTTCTTGACTTGATTGATGACTGATATGGGAGGACCCAGACCATGTGGGTGGTGCCACCACAGGGCAGGTGGTCCTAGGGTGTATTTTTTTTTTTTTTAAGTAGCAAGCCAATACTCGGTGTCCCTCCATGGCTTCTGCTTCAATTCCTGCCTTCAGGCTCCTGCTTTTAGCTCCTGCCTTAGTTTTCCTCATTGATTGACTCTGGTGTTCAAGTATAAGCTAATACACTGTTCCTCCCCCAAGTTGCTTTTGGTTATGGTGTTTATCAGAGTAACAGAGAGAAAACTAGTCACAATATAGCTCAGGCTGGTCAATTCTCCTGCCTCTACTTACCAGAAGTTGGAATTGCAAGAATATGCTACCATACTATTTAGTATTTCCCTTTCTTCCCATGATCATTTTTTTGTTGTTAAATCCATATTACGCCCCCCCCCCCATCTGCTTTCCAAGAAAGGGTTAGGACTCCTGGATGCTGGTTTGCTTTTTTTAAGGAAGTAAATTTGTATTGTCATTAAATGTGACACCTTGATTGGTTTGTCTAGTCAGGATGTAATAAGGCATTCTGTTCAGGGTATCTGTTGCCTTGCTGCTAATGAATTATACAAAAGCATGTGTGTTAACAGATTCTCAGTCATGTTGACAGCTTGTCTTACAGTTGAAATCAACTAAAGCCCAGAGCTTGCTACTCCAGGCTTTGCCCAGGACTAGTAAATGACAAGGTGAGACAAATGGGGGACAGCAGAACAGTGGTTAAGAAAATGTTTCTTACGTATGATAGGTCTCAGGGCAGATGCTGGGCTTGTGGCTAGAGACTTGAACAAGGCTGGGCCTCATTACAGATTGGAGGACCCAGACTAAGCAGAAAATGAGACAGTGAGTCGAGGGTGAATGTAGACTCCCAAGGCAAAGTTAGAAATTTAACAGTAAATTAAGTAATTAAGGGTAATAGGTCACAGTAAGAATTACCTTCTATGAAGCAGACTGAAGGAATGACTATCCAGAGACTGTCCCACCTGGGAACCCATCCCATAAACTACCACCAAACCCAGATACTACTACGGATGCCAACAAGAGCCTGCTGACAGGAGCCTGATATAGCTGTCTTCTGAGAGGCTCTGCCAGTGCCTGACAAATACAGAAGTGGATGCTCACAGACATCCATTGGACTGAGCACAGGGTCCCCAATGAAGGAGCTAGAGAAAGTACCTAAGTGGCTGAACAGGTTTGCAGCCCCATAGGAGGAACAACAATATGAACTAATCAATTCCCCCAGAGCTCCATGGGACTAAATCACCAATCAAAGAAAACACATGGTGGGACTCGTGTCTCTAGCCGCATATGTAGCAGAGGATAGCCTAGTCAGTCATTAATGGGAGGAGAGGCCCTTGGTCCTGTGAAGGTTCTATGCCCCAGTATAGGGGAATGCCAGGACCAGGAAGGGGAGAGGGTGGGTTGGGGAGCAGGTGGAGGGGGGAGGGGATAGGGGATTTTCGGAGGGGAAACTAGGAAAGGGGATAACATTTGAAATGTATAAAGAAGATATCTAAAAAAATTAATAAATAAATTACCTTCTAAAGAAAGTGCCATGGTTCCAACAATGGACAGACAAGAGTGTCAACAGTGGAGACAAATTGTCAAAAGCAAACCTCCAGGAATCCAGAAAGATAACTTGAAGGAACTTTAATCTTCTAAAAGCAAGTTCACAGAGGCAGACGAAGCCTTTAGAGGAACAAGTTGTTTCAGTGAAAACAAATTTGATTAAATTGTTTAATCAACAATTACTGTTTGTCATGGCCTGGCAACATATGATAGAGTTCAAAAGCAAAAAGCAAAAAACCGAAAACAAAAAACACCAACAATGAAAACAGAAAACCAACAACAATAAAAGGGCCCGGTACCCTGTCTCAAAGCTCCCTGACTCCCTTGGGAGTTGGAAGCAAGCTACCTACCTCCTATGTAATGTGTTTGGTACAACAAACAGGAACATACCAGGGTCACAGATGAGAAGCAAACAGCACATCTAGGCTGTTTAGTGAGGCTCTGGGGAGGCAGTCATCTGAATCGTGACGGAGGGAGATGAAAGGAGCAGAGAAGAATTTTCTAGATGGCAAAGTAAAGTCAAAGCCAGCCAGCACAGCATACAAAAGAGCTGTTTACAGCTTGGGATTGCTGGATAGCCAAGTGATAATGGATGTGATACATTCGATTTTTCTATGTTTGGTAAGTTAAGTTCTGAAGCTAAAGAAAGGTCTTTATATGTATTGCCTTCAGGTACATATTTATTTTCATAGTAGTCTTCGCTTACAATATATTCTAAGTACTGAGAGACTATACTTATGATTTCTCTGAGCACAGGTATCTTGAAAATTTAACAAACATTACTTTTCTAGCTTCCTTCTAGTCCTTGGCTTAAAAATAAAATAAAATAAAAAGTCTGAACTGTGCAGCTCTGTGCCCGAAGCCCTTTGGTATTCTCTAAGGGTCTCTGACAATTTGCCATTGATTGAGCAGCCTGCGTCCCGCACATATGGTTGTTTAATTAACTAACACTCTGTAGTAATGAGAGGTAGTTTGGCTACTTATGGCCAGAAGTGACATGTTAGGACACCTTGGAAAGGGTCCAAATCTGAAAGCATGCATGCTAAACACAGAAGCCAGGTCCCCAGAAGACAGGTCCACTCGTCAAGTCTGGGAGAATCCAGTCGAACAGGCAGCAGTCAGGATTGAGGGATTACAGCTTCAGACAAGAAAGTAGTCACCTGGAGAAGTCAGAAAATAAAGTCCATGTAATTCATGTTTGTTTGCTTGCTTGCTTGCTTGCTTGCTTGCTTGCTTGCTTGCTTGCTTGCTTGCTTGCTTGTTTGCTTTTGGAAACCAAGGGGATTTTCTGTATTCTTAGCAGTGGGGGATATGAATCCTGAAGTGGCCACTTCCTGTAGCCAGGCAGGACTTCCAATGGAAGGATAAGGCCTGGGAAACACCTGCAATGCCTTCCACACAAAAGGTGTCCTGCCTGCAAGATGGGACAAAGATAGAGCAGAGACTGAGGGAATGACCTATCGATGACTGTCCCAAATTGAGACCCATCCCAAGAGCAAGAAACCCCAACACTATTAATGATACTCTGTTATGCGTGCAGACAGGAACCTAACATAACTATCCTCTGAGTAGCTCCACCTAGCAGCCAATGGAAAGAGATGCAGAAACTCATATCCAAACATTAGATAAAACTCAAGAAGTCTTATAAAAGAGCTGGGAGAAGGATTGAGGAACCTGAAGAGGACAGACTCTACAAGAAGGCCCACAAGGATCCAGGTTGGTCTGATTACAAAAGGAATGATGTTAGTTTTATGTGGCTGCCTGACCATGGGAATCTGGCTACAAAAGATTTCTGCTTCCTTTAAAGTATTCATGATATTCATAGGACTGAGTTTTATAATTAATCCTAATTTTGGCAGAGATCAAACGTGAACTTTAAACAAAGCCAAGAAGTCTTCAGTAAAGGGAGAGATGATTCCATGTTCAGAGAATAAGCACAGGGAATTTCAGGTTGATATGGAAAGTGAACTAAGCATACATAAAAACTCAAAGTAGCATGTGATCTGGGGCTAACAAGCCATGAGGATATTATTGGGATAACTGGAGAACACTGAATAGCTTCTACAGAGTAGAAGAATGTATTGATAATGTAATTTTTAATTTTAATTATTATTGTTGTTACTATGCAAGATAAAATTCTTCTTTGTAAGGAATGTATACTGAAGCATTTAGGAAGAAGAAACATTGAGTCTGCAACTGTCTTATCATTCAGAAATATAGGAGTCTATATAGATTTATGTGTGTGTACTTAGAGACACATGTGAACATATGTGCTTATGTATGAGATAGATAGTGGCACAAATGTATGTGGTATATGTGTGAAAGAGAAGGAAAAGTGAAAATATATTAATATTGAGGAGTCTGTGGTAAGTTACTCTGGAATTTATTTTACTCTCAGAATTCTTTGGTACATTTAAAATTATGTCAAAATAAAAGTTAAACAATAAAACATACATTGTAGGGATGAAAATAGAATTATGACTAACAGTGAAGCTCCCAGAGAAGCTAATGGAATTATATGGATGGACAGTAATGGAGGGCATATTGTAGAGAAAACAAGAGACAGTTCACAGGCAAAGCCATCTGTGCTTGACAGCTCAGGAGACAGGATGCAGAGACTCGGGTACTCTGGGTCTCATGGTAAAGATTCTCAAGAAATGGGATCAACTTCACAGCTGCTCCCATTGATTTTATGATCTCAGTAAGGACTTACTGATGGCATTTCAAAATATAAACTATAATTTCAGAGGGTGGGTGACAGAGTAATGTGGGCTAAGACTAAAATCACTGAGCACTTAATAGGTAAGTTGAACAAGTCCTGTTGTTCAAGTATCCAATTAAATTTAATTGTGGCACAGCTGTTAAATTTTTATTTGTGCAACCAGCCAGAAAAAGAATTACATCAATCCCCAGTTAACAGGAAAAGGATACTGAATGCCATCAGGTAAAGCAGCCAGCCCCATTACTGCAAATAAATATTCCTTGGACTGTGGGTGCTGTAGGGGTTCGACTGGGGTGTCCACCATTCTCCCATGCAGAGGACCCTTTACAGGCTGGTCTCCAGGTAACACTGTGTCTTTATCAAGGAATCTGTGGGATGAGGATACGCCCCCTATGAGAGGTCTCACTAAAATAGATGAGTCTTATACAATGCATCATCATCATCATCATCATTGAGAAGCTCTTATTATGTATCAGGCTTTCCTGGAACTTGCCATATAACCCAAGCTGGCCTTGAATGCATTTTTCCTACCTGTGCCTGAAGCAGTACTGGGATTGCGATTATACAATGCTATGCCTGTATTGCAGACTTAACACATGTAGTTATAAAGTGTCCAACTCTTCAATTTGCTGGTGCCAACATGTCTGTTCTTTGATTCTTCTCAACAATTTATTCTCCTGTTAACTACTGTCACAGAATGGCATATATTAATTCTTACTTTTTCATGTTCTTGCTCAAAAAATCCCCATCCCTTCCGACTGACCACCATGTAAAGGAAATGACAGTTACAGTTTCTGAGCAGAGCCATCACCTGCTTTCCCTCTTGCCCTGTTGTCCCATCAGAGGAACCACACATTATAGTTAATAGCTTCTCGGTTAGCCAAGTCTTTGTGGTTCCAACCACTGAACCCAAGTCTAGACGAACTCAGACAAGCCAGAAAGAGCCACAACTGACCTGACAGATAAGTGACCAAAAGCAAGGGTTTGTTAGCATAATCACTGGGTTTGGGAGTTGCTTCCTTTAGAATGCTTTTTCTCCCCCCTTCCTCGCTGCCCCCTCCCTACCTCCCTCCCTTCCTCAGTCCTTTCCTCTCCTCTCTCTCCCTCTCCTCTCTGTCTCTCCTCACTCTTCTCTCTCTCTTTCTCTCTGTCTCTCTGTCTCTGTCTCTGTCTCTGTCTCTCTCTCTCTCTGTCTATCTCTCTCTCTCTCTCTCTCTCTGTGTGTGTCTCATACACACAGACACACACACACACAAGATTAATAATTAGTAATTGACTATCTGTTCGACTTGTAACTGATTTGGGTCTTGGTTCTGAATTTTCTTGCCTCTGCTCTATAATCCACCCTTACTCCGTGGACAGCCTGGTCTCTGGGCATTCAGCTTGGACCCAGCATAGGGTGACAAGCCTGCCAAACAGATATGTGCATGAGATTTACATGCCACTTACATATGCTCATCCATGTGACATAGAGCATCGTCTTCTTTGATCACAACTGAGCAGGAAAGAAAAGGATTAAGGTTAGTGAAATAGAAAACATCTCCCTTAGTTAGAGTCACGCCAAGATATTTTATATTATTTGTGACTATTGAGAAGGGTGTTGTTTCCCTAATTTCTTTCTCAGCCTGTTTATTCTTTGTGTAGAGAAAGGCCATTGACTTGTTTGAGTTAATTTTATATCCAGCTACTTCACAGAAGCTGTTTATCAGGTTTAGGAGTTCTCTGGTGGAATTTTTTAGGGTCACTTATATATACTATCATATCATCTGCAAAAAGTGATATTTTGAGTTCCTCTTTTCCAATTTGTATCCCCTTGATCTCCTTTTGTTGTCTAATTGCTCTGGCTAGGACTTCAAGAACAATGTTGAATAGGTAGGGAGAGAGTGGACATCCTTGTCTAGTCCCTGATTTTAGTGGGATTGCTTCAAGCTTCTCACCATTTACTTTGATGTTGGCTACTGGTTTGCTGTAGATTGCTTTTATCATGGTTAGGTATGGGCCTTGAAATCCTGATTTTTCCAAGACTTTTATCATAAATGGGTGTTGGATCTTGTCTAATGCTTTTTCCGCATCTAACGAGATGATCATGTGGTTTTTGTCTTTGAGTTTGTTTATATAATGGATTACATTGATGGATTTCCATATATTAAACCATCCCTGCATCCCTGGAATAAAACCTACTTGGTCAGGATGGATGATTGCTTTAATGTGTTCTTGGATTCGGTTAGGGAGAATTTTATTGAGGATTTTTGCATCTATATTCATAAGGGAAATTGGTTTGAAGTTCTCTATCTTTGTTGGATCTTTCTGTGGTTTAGGTATCAGAGTAATTGTGGCTTCATAGAATGAGTTGGGTAGAGTTCCTTCTACTTCTATTTTGTGGAATAGTTTATGCAGAACTGGAATTAGATCTTCTTTGAAGGTCTGGTAGAACTCTGCACTAAACCCATCTGGTCCTGGGCTTTTTTTGGCTGGGAGACTATTAATGACTGCTTCTATTTCTTTAGGCGATATGGGACTGTTTAGATCATTAACTTGATCCTGATTTAACTTTGGTACCTGGTATCTGTCCAGAAATTTGTCCATTTCGTCCAGGTTTTCCAGTTTTGTTGAGTATAGCCTTTTGTAGAAGGATCTGATGGTGTTTTGGATTTCTCCAGGATCTGTTGTTATGTCTCCTGGCGTGACTCTAACTAAGGAAGTGAAAGATCTGTATGATAAGAACTTCAAGTCTCTGAAGAAAGAAATTAAAGAAGATCTCAGAAGATGGAAAGATCACCCATGCTCATGGATTGGCAGGATCAACATTGTAAAAATGGCTATGTTGCCAAAAGCAATCTACAGATTCAATGCAATCCCCATAAAGTCCAACTTAATTCTTCAACAAATTAGAAAGAGCAATCTGCAAATTCATCTGGAATAACAAAAAACCTAGGATAGCAAAATCTCTTCTCAAGGATAAAAGAATCTCTGGTGGAATCACCATCCCTGACCTAAAGCTTTACTACAGAGCAATTGTGATAAAAACTGCATGCTACATGGACAGACAAGTAGACCAATGGAATAGAATTGAAGACCCAGAAATGAACCCACACACCTATGGCCACTTGATCTTCAACAAGGGAGCTAAAACCATCCAGTGGAAGAAAGATAGCATTTTCAACAAATGGTGCTGGCACAACTGGTTGATATTATGAAGAAGAATGCGAATCGATCCATACTTATCTCCTTGTACTAAGGTCAAATCTAAGTGGATCAAGGAACTTCACATAAAACCAGAGACACTGAAACTTATAGAGGAGAAAGTGGGGAAAAGCCTTGAAGATATGGGCACAGGGGAAAAATTCCTGAACAGAACAGCAATGGCTTGTGCTGTAAGATCGAGAATTGACAAATGGGACCTAATGAAACTCCAAAGTTTCTGCAAGGCAAAAGACACCGTCAATAAGACAAAAAGACCACCAACAGATTGGGAAAGGATCTTTACCTATCCTAAATCAGATAGGGGACTAATATCCAACATATATAAAGAATTCAGAAAATCAAATAACCCCATTAAAAAATGGGGCTCAGAACTGAACAAAGAATTCTCACCTGAGGAATACCGAATGGCAGAGAAGCACCTGAAAAAATATTCAACATCCTTAATCATCAGGGAAATGCAAATCAAAACAACCCTGAGATTCCACCTCACACCAGTCAGAATGGCTAAGATCAAAAATCCAGGTGACAGCAGATGCTGGCGTGGATGTGGAGAAAGAGGAACAGTTCTCCATTGTTGGTGGGATTGCAAGCTTGTACAACCACTCTGGAAATCAGTCTGGTGGTTCCTTAGAAAACTGGACATAGTACTACCAGAGGATCCAGCAATACCTCTTCTGGGCATATATCCAGAAGATGTCCCAACCGGTATGAAGGACACATGCTCCACTATGTTCATAGCAGCCTTATTTATAATAGCCAGAAGCTGGAAAGAACCCCGATGCCCCTCAACAGAGGAATGGATACAGAAAATGTGGTACATTTACACAATGGAATACTACTCAGCTATTAAAAAATGAATTTATGAAATTCCTAGGCAAATAAATGGACCTGGAGGGCATCATCCTGAGTGAGGTAACCCAATCACAAAGGAACTCACACAATATGTACTCACTGATAAGTGGATATTAGCCCAAAACTTAGGATACCCAAGATATAAGATACAATTTGCCAAATGCATGAAACTCTAGAAGAATGCAGACCAAAGGGTGGACATTGTGCCCCTTCTTAGAATTGGGAACAAAACACCCATGGAAGGAGTTACAGAGACAAAGTTTGGAGCTGAGACAAAAGGATGGACCATCTAGAGACTGCCTTATCTAGGGATCCACCCCATAATCAGCTTCCAAACGCTGACACCATTGCATACACTAGCAAGATTTTATCGAAAGGACCCAGATATAGCTGTCTCTTGTGAGACTATGCCGGGGCCTAGCAAACACAGAAGTGGATGCTCACAGTCAGCTATTGGATGGATCACAGGGCCCCCAATGGAGGAGCTAGAGAAAGTATCCAAGAAGCTAAAGAGATCTGCAACCCTGTAGGTGCAACAACATTATGAACTAACCAGTACCCGGAGCTCTTGACTCTAGCTACATATGTATCAAAAGATGGCCTAGTAGGCCATCACTGGAAAGAGAGGCCCATTGGACACACAAACTTTATATGCCCCAGTACAGGGGAATGCCATGGTCAAAAAAATGGGAATGAGTGGGTAGGGAAGTGGGGGGGAGGGTATGGGGGACTTTTGGGATAGCATTGGAAACGTAATTGAGGAAAATACGTAATAAAATAAATAAATAAATAAATAAATAAATAAAAAGAAAACGTCTCCCAAACGAGGAAATGTGCTAGTCAAAGGAAAGTGCTTCACTTGACGATATGTTTTTATATTAAATGTATATTTTTCATATTAGTGTTTTTGTTCCTGAGAAGGTCTTACTAAATAGTTTAGAATGTCCTGGAACTTTCTATATCCCAGGCTGCCCTTGAACCTATGTTTCTCCTACCTCAGTCTTCTCTATGTTGAGTTTACAGGTATTCAAAACCATGCTGGGCTTACATACATGTTCTTCAGGTTTTTACCTGCTCCTGTGTGTGTGTGGGGGGGGGGTATGCAGGTGTGCATATATACTTTAGTATATGTATGGGAGCATGTGTGTGTCTGAAGGCCCATGGCTGATACCAGGAATCAGCCTACATTGTACCCTTCTACCCAATTCACTTCAGCTGTCTCTCAGGACTTGCAGATCTGTCTACATTCACTAGCCTCTTAGCTCTGAGGATCCCACACCTCTGCTTTCCCAGGCTGCACTATGAATGTCCAACTGGCATTTACATGGGTTTTTTCAAGATCTGAGGACTGCTCCTCATGCTTTAAATGCTGAGTTATCTCCTCAGCCCCCACACAAACTTAGCAAATGGACTTATATCATTTCTAGAGCTCTATTCAATTGGAAGAGAAGAGTCACAGTACTACAGTTAGAAAGGAAAATCTCTCGAGTTGGTGGCATTTAAATGTAGGCAGTAGACTCAGCTTACAAGAAGACTAACTGCACATCAGGATTGAAGTGATGTTTAGCTGCACATTTACTAAGTGATAAACACTGTTTTATTGGGGGCTTTAAGTGTGTGGGTTCAGAGGCAGCCTGACGTGCATGTGTGAGCACAAAAGTAGTTTGTTTACAGCTTGGTTTTATTAAGTAATAGAAACTGGGCATGATAAACTTAGGGCTGTATGTGCAATTTCTTCTATTGCCATTCTCTCTCTCTCTCTCTCTCTCTCTCTCTCTCTCTCTCTCACACACACACACACACACACACACACACACACACACAATGTCTGCAACCTTCGTTGGCTTCTATAGACAATTCCTCCTCATCCTCTCCTTCTCATCCTCCAGAAAGCCTCTCTAGATGGTAGTCTTCCTTCATTCGGGGGTTAAGCACTCCTTACTGCCTGATGCTGCCGCTCTGCCCTCTTCCCACTCCTGTCATGGCCTCCCACTTACTACTGTATTGCCTTAGTCAGATGAATCGTTACTGCACTGTAACTCCTACAGGCAAGTACCATGTCAATCTGAGGCATCCCGGGTCCACGCATGCCTGACCAATGACCAATTTCCAGTATGCAGTTTTGGATGGATTATGCTCCCACCAAGTGACTAGCCATGCTGAGGCATCTGCACTGAAACATTGATAATGACACAAAAATACTCCGACAAAAAGAGCACTGAGCTGCATTACACCAGACACCTGGCAGCTATTGATGGTGAAGTATGAGTTTTAGGGCAAATCTCAGAAGTCTATGCTGCATAACCACACACCAGGGGCTCCACTATTAGTTTATTTCTTATTCATGGAACTGGGCACAGGTAGAGTCTTTGCACTGATGGTAGTGCTTCTTGTCTGGTATGGAGACAGCTGAATAGTTCTGAGCTAGAAAGGGGACAAAAATAATATATATAGTTTCTGGCAGAAAGAGGCTGTGTGTGCACAGAATTTGCAATAAGCCTAGAGAGATTAGGAAAGTATTAATATATTAGGACAAAATGCTCCCTTGAAGACAAACCTATGAAGAATTTTCTTTTATATTCCAATCGAGGAGAATTTGAGAGGGCTCCATCCAGATTATTAGAGCAGTGGTAGGTCTAACCCATGGCTGTGGCAATGCATTATAATAAAAATACCTTTCACATTCTAAGATACTAAATATTTGCTGAACCTGATAACCAGCGTTAATAATACACCTTGGGGGTCACTTGAGACTTAAAACTAATGTCTTGTTATGTCCTCAGCCTGTTTCTTTAACATCCCTTGAAGAGAACAATTTAACATCCAGTTTGACTTGCCTTGGATTTTCCAATCAACTTTTACAAGTCAGGCTAACACGTAGCTATAATCTTAAGATATGTACCCTTTCATGCCCGGGTCCATGAGTAATTCATGTTTTTTATATGTGTTATAATAATTATTTTCTGAGAACAGCAAATATAGTTTGAAAGCAATCTTATGAAATGAATAACCATAAATGTTGAAAACAGCGTATGAATACCACTTGGTAAACAAAGATGTCTACATTACTGTTTGTTGTGCCAGGGTCAGTCAGAGTCAGTGATTTCATCTCTTCTAAAATTCTGTCCAACCTTTATAAAGTACCCCCGCATCCCTTCCCCTTTGATATTTTTCTATGTTGTTCAAAAAAGGAGAGAGCAAAGCCCTTTGTTGGAGATACTCAGACATAGACAGAGAGACAGACATATTCATATGTCAGCATCCATATAGGTAAAGGTTCAACTCATATAACACCTAGTCATGGATAACTGAAGATACTGAGATACCTAAGTAGAGAATTCAAATTCAGGCTCCCTTGTCATGAAATGACACCAAGGGGAAGTGCTTTGATTTCTTTTCTTAATGTGGTACCAATGCACTATTGGTGAGTCTGAGTTTATTAAAGTGCTCAAACTGATAGGTTTTGGAGCCTCACATGAGGAATCTTTAATAAGTTAAATCTATTCAGTCCCATTTTTTTAATAAAATTAGAGCATGGGAGAAGAGACATCTCAGATCTATGTGTTATATGGGAAACTCGGAGCCTAAGACCTGGACTCTAGTCTAATATTGGCTTTTTATTAATTTCTGTGTTCATTTAGCATAGTCATAAAATTTTCATGGCTCATGTTTTTCTCATCTACAGACAAGAGAGGCAAGAAAGGAGATTGTTGGTAATATTTTTGTCATGATTATTAAGGCTAATTAAGAGTATATTAAAGAAAAAGTTGGTGTTAAAGACAAATAATCACATAGGAGAATATTCATTTCTGCGCTTTAAGTGACAAAAGTGATTTACAAAGTGGGTTGTGTTTTGATAGTCATTATGTACAAACGCACACATATTGTATATTGTAGGAAATTTCTGTGCATGTTAGCCTAAGATAAATCACTTTCAGTGGTGGCATTAAGCATGCTGCTAATTTTACTCTTGGTGTAGTTTTACATTTTACAATCTTGTAGTAAAAATACAGAGCTTACATTTTTAAGAGTAAAAATATGTTTCAACATCATTTTCATATGGACATTAAAGTAGTGTATGTACAATTGTCAGTCAGCATCTGTGAAAAATTGGCTCTTGCTTCCTACAAAATATACGGATACTCAAGTCTCATCCATATGATAATGTTGTACTTGCATATATCCTATTTATAAATCATCTCCAGATTATTGATAATTTCTATGGCTATGTGAATGCTATGGAAAAAATTATTGCTCAGAGAAAAATGATAACAAAAAGCCCATGCATATTCAGTACAGATGTGATTTTCAAGAAGAGAAAATTTTATTTTATTCTTTGACTATTTCAGACATGGATACAATGAAATTTGGTCATTCCTCTCCATTATTCTGTTTCATCCCCCTCCCTCTCCCACCAAGTACCTTCTTTCCAACATGTCTTTCTTCTACTTTTTGTGTCTTGAGGGCAGCAGCGTTGATCTATGGATACAAATATGGGAGTTTTGAAGGCATTTTGACAACATTTCCATTTAGCAAACAACATTAGGAAGTTCTAGGGGCATACTTTGTACTTTCAGTGAATTGAATCCACTGTGAATGGAGAACCTGAAGGTATATGATGTAAGATCATAGCAGACCACCAGCTGCAACCTTCCCTTCCTCTCTGTTACCATATCTAATGGACCACAGTAATTAGACCCTCTCTTCCAACTTCCCTCTCCTCTGTAGTGGTTTGAATAAGAATGGCCCCCCACAGGATCAAATATTTGCTTATTTAGTCAGGGAGTGGAATAATTATGTCTTGTTGGAGTAAGTTTGGCCTTGGTGGAGAAATCTGTTAGTGGGGGTGGGCTTTGAGGTTTTAAAAGTCAAAGCCCGGTACAGTATCTCTCTTCCTGATCCAGATGTGGAACTCTCAGCTACTTCTTCAGTTGTCTCCCTACCATGATAATGATTAACTAAATATTTGAAACTGCAAACAAGCCCCAATGAAATGTTTTTGACTTGCCAGGTCGTGGTGTCTCTGCACAGCAATAGAACAGTGTCCAAGACACCATCTTGCATGTCTTTGTCCCAGCACCCAACTGCAACAGATACTCCCTGGGAACCCACAAGCCACTCTGGCTAGAGAAGCATAGGCTAACTGTAGATATTCATCTCTCCTTCTCCTCCAAATCCAGTCCCTATTCTTATGTTCAGTTCTGTAGGAGACTCCCTGTCGCAGTCTCTCCTCACTGTCAGGCTCGCTATCCAGGAGACTCAGCAGATCCTGCTGGAACACCCTGCGCTCCTTTCTTCTGTACACCACCTCAGCCTCTGCCTTCATGCACATCCCCATTCCTAAGCGCCAGCTTCCCATACTTAGAAACACATTTTACTGGGAAACCCTAGCATCCATACCTGTCAGGATCCCAGAAGAATTTTCTGCCACATACATGCTTCCCTGAGGTGCCAGACTTTCCTAAAAACTAGGAAGGGAACAGAAACCAAAAACAAACAAATAAATAAAATCAGCCACTCAACAAAGACAAAGATAAGACCAGATGTCAGCACCTGGAATTACAATCTTTCTGCCCAGATGCCTAGATGGAAGCATAAATACACAATAACAACCAAGCTAATGTGTCTCCACTAGAGTCCGGCAATTCTACCACAGTTAGCCCTGAGTATGGCAACATAGTTCAGTCATAAGACAAAGACCTTAAAACAGCCTTTACCACTAAGATAGAGATCCTTAAAGAGGACATTAATAAATTTCCTAAAGAAATCAAGGACAAACAATTGAAGGAAATTAATAAAGCTGCTTAAGACCTGAAAATGGAAACAGAATCAATAAAGGAAATAAAAACCCAAGAAAATCTGGAAATGAGAAGTTTAGAAACATGAACAGGAACCACAGGAGCAAGCTTCAACAATAGAAAATGTGAGACAGAAGAGAGAACATGATAGAAGAAAATGGATACATCAGTCAAAAAAATGTTAAATCTAAAAAACTCATGACACAAAATATTCAGAAAATGCAGGATTCTATGAAAAGACCAAATCTAAGAATATTAGGAATAAAAGTAGGAGAGGAAGCACAGGTGGAAGGCACAAGAAGGTTTTGTTTTTAATTTTATCATATTTTTTACTAATTCAATTTACAAGCCACTCACTGTCCTCCTCCTGATCACCCCCTCCTACAATCATTCCCCCATCCCTCATCCCCTTCTCTTCTGAGCACATGGGGGGTCTCCTGGGTATCCCCCCAGCACTTCAAGTCCATGCAAGGCTAGGTGCTTCCTCTTCCACTGAGAGCAGACAAGGCAGCCCAGCCACAAGAAACTGCTTTTAAGATAGCCTCCATTCTAGTTGTTCAGGACCCACATGAAGACCAAGCTGCACTCTGCTACGTATGTGCAGAGAGGCCTAGGTCCAGCCTGTGTATGTTCTTTGGTTGGTAGTTCAGACTCTGAGTCCCAAGTGTCATGAATCAGGATGGAGGACAGAGGCGAGAAGGAAGCCTCAGACGTGGAGGTCATATCACAACTTACTTATTCATAAATGGTAGTAAATAGCAAAATGGGATTGCCTTCATTCACATGCACACACTTCACTAACCTCTGGTCTGGCCAGTTGTCATAGCCCAGCCTGACTTGATGGCCGCACATCAGGTAAGGTTCATGATGTGTCCTTCTGCTTTTGGGTTCAGCTCAGTCCAAGGTGCCTCCTTGTCTCCTTCGACGGCAGACATCCAGATCTGTGGACTCGATCTCTCAGCATCTCTGTGGGATTCTGGGAGTGAGTTGGGGTGGCCAGACTGGGGTATTTAAGCTACACTTAGCCAATCAAAATTAAGGTGATCTCACATTACTTCACGGGCATTTACCTTACTTCAACTTTATCATACTCATGCTCACTTTAGACTTGGTTTCCATGGTTACATTCATCCATGGTATCGTTTATGTTGTGTACATCTTGTTCCTTATACCCAAGGGTCAAGGTTAGTTGACTCTGTTGGTCTTCCTGTGGTGTTCCTGTCCTCTTCAGGGCCCACATCCTGTTCTTCCATAAGAGTTCCCAACCTCCATCCACTGTTTGCCTATGAGTGTCTGTATTTGTCTGAGTCAGGTCCTGGGTGGAGCCTCTCAGATGACAACATGCTCCTGTCTGCAAGCATAACAGAGTAACACAGAAAATACTTTTTAACAAAAACATAGAAGGAAACTTCTCTATGCTAAAGAAGGAGATGCCTATCAAGGTAGAAGACGCAAACAGAATACCAAATAGATTGGGCCAGAAAAGAGAGTCCCCTCAGCACATAATAATCAAAATACTAAATGCATAGAACAAAGAGAGAATTTGAAAGGCAGCAAGGGAAAGAGAACAAACAACATGTGAAAGCTTCCTTTAAAATTATACCTGACTTCTCAATGGAGACTCAAAAAGCCAGAGGATCCTGAACAGCCTGCAGACTCTAAGAAATCAAAGATGCCAGCCTAGACTACTATATCTACCAAAAGTTTCAATCACCATACATAGATAAAATAAGACAATCCATGATAAAACCAAATTTAAGCAATATCTATCTACAAATCCAGCTTTATAGAGGAGCTAGAAGAAAAACTCCCCCCCCCCAAAAAAAAAGTTAACCACACCCAAGAAAACACAAGAAATAAGTAATCCCAGACCAGGAAATAAAAAGAGGTGAAATTCATGCATATGCTCATGCGCACGCACACACACACACACACACACACACACACACACACAGAGGATCTATAAAAGTAACTTTTATTCACCTGGAGTAGCTGCCATCTCTGAGGCTTAGTGTCCCAGTCTGCTAACCTAGGTCTAGTCTTGGAAGCTTCTAGCCTCCATTCAATCTAATTTAGGCCTAGAATGTTTCAGCCTCTGAGACTTTCTGCTAAATAAGCTTACCCCTTCTTGTTCTTACCAAACTCTAACTTGTGCCCTTCTCCTGAGCTTGAGCTGGCTGAATCAGACCTTGTTTTGCCACAGTCCAAATAGCCCACCTAGGGTGGAATCTTCCAACCTAAGTGAAATCTATTGTCCTGCCACATCTGCAGGTGCCTGCAAGAAGCCACTGCCTGCTGAGCAGCTGAGCTTGCTTTCCTGAGATCCAGAGGAAGGAAGGAGATCCTGGCATAGTGGGGGATGGGTCCCCCTCCCCTTTATATTCAGACCTTTCAGGCATTGGTTGGTTTGTATAGGGTGACTAAGTAACCCTTTGGCCTAGTGACTCACTTTGCCTGCCCTTATGGTGAGTTTTATGATTTGGTCAGCAAAGCAGCAGTACATTTTGAACTTATATGTCAGCAGGGAATTCTAACAAGATCAGGGCGGTTTGGGGCTTCTCTCAAAATTCAGTGCTGGGTGGGGTAGGGGGAATTTCTCTGGGAACTTCTGATCTTGCTATGGTTATTTTTCTGAGAACAGTTCATTTTGTTTTGGCAGCTGTAGACTTAGCCATTTTGACATCTATGTTTCTGAAAGTCCCTTCAGAGGGGAAGGGGCTGGGTGGTCTTGAATTTATTTTGGATTCTACAAGACCACCATAGACTAAAGCTATATTAACAGCATAAGCAACAGAACACTTACAAGTTCACGAAAACTGAATAACTCACTACTGAATAAAAAAAAATCAAGAAATAAAATTAAAGACTTCCTAGAATTGAATTAAAACAAACACACAGCATGTCTAGGTATATGGAATACAATGAAGGTGGTTCTAGGAGGCAAGTTCATAACACTAAGTGCCTACATTAAACAATTAGAGAGTTGTCATCGTACTAACTAAAAGCACACCTGAAAGCTCTAGACTCTGGGCTGAAATCAATAAAATAGAAATAAAACAAACAAAAAAAAAATTACAAAGAATCATTGAAACAAAATTTGTTCTCAGATCAGGTGATCCAGCCCCCACCCCACCCCGACACATACTCAGAAACAACTTTATTCCTAGGAGGTCCATCATAACCAGGCTCACATGTGAGATATTCCCTTCCCAATACCTGACCTAACTGAGACCCCCCCATAGGGGGTGTCATCTTGCCAGAGACACATGGGGCTGATCAAGTGCTCCAGCCCCCCTCCCTTGCCCAACTGGATTTAACGGATATCTACAGAAAATTTCACCCTAAAACAAAAAGAATATACCGTCTTTTCAGCACCTCATGGTACCTTCTCCAAAACTGACCATGTAATCAGACACAAAACAAGCCTCAACAGATACAAGAAGATTGAAATAATCCTATGCATTCTATCAGATCACCACTGAGTAAAACTTGTCTTAAATAATAACAAAACCAACAGAAAGTCCACATACTCATGGAAACTGATTAACTCTCTACTCATTGATAACTTGTCAGGGAAGAAATAAAGAAAGAAATTAAAGACTTTCTAGAATTTAATGAAGGTGAAGGCACAGCATATCCAAACTTATGGGATACAATGAAAGCAGTGCTAAATGGAAAATTCATAGCACTGAGCGCCTTCATAAAGAAATTGGAGATATCCTATACTACCAACTTAACAGCACATCTAAAAGCTTTAGAAAAAAAAAAAGAAGTAAACAGTAAACACACCCAAGAGGAGTAGATAGCAAGCAGGAAATAATCAAATTCAGGGCTAAAATCAACAAAGGAGAAACAAAGAGAACTATATAAAGAATCAGCAAAACCAGGAGTTGGTTCTTTGAGAAAATCAACAAGACAGATAAACCCTTAGCCAAGCTAACTAAAGGGAACAGGAACAGTATCCAAATCAATAAAATCAGAAACGAAAAGGGAGACATAACTACAGAAACTGAGGAAATTTAAAAAAAAATCATCAGATCCTATTACTAACAAAACTAGAAACTATAGATGAAATGGACAATTTTCTAGACAGTTACCAAATACCAAAGTTAAATCAGGACCAGATAAACTATCTAAATAGTCCCATAACCCCTAAGGAAATATGAGAAGTCATTAAAAGTCTCCCAACCAAAAAAAAAAAAAAAAATCCCAGGGCCAGATGGTTTTAGTTTAGAATTCTATCAGACCTTCAAAGAAGACCTAATATCAATACTTCTCAAACTATTTGACAAAATAGAAACAGAACAAATACTAAGTTGTTATATGAAGCCACAGTTATGCTGATATCTGTGTCACACAAAGATCTAACAATGAAAGAGAACTTCGGACCAATCTCACTTATGAATATTGCGGCAAAAGTCCTTATAAAATTCTTGCAAACTGAAACCAAGAGCGCATCAAAACCATCATTCACAGTGGTCAAGTAGGCTTTATCCCATAGATGCAGGGATGGTTCAATATATGAAAATCCATTAATGTAATCCACTATATAAACAAAGTCACAGAAAAAAAAAATCACATGGTCATCTCATTAGATGCTGAAAAAGTCTTTGACAAAAATACAACACTCCTTCATGTTAAAAGCCTTGGAAAGATCAGGAATTCAAGGCCTATACCTAAACATAATAAAAACAATATACAACAAACCAATAGCCAACCTCAAATTAAATGGAGAGAAACTTGAAGCAATCCCACTAAAATCATAGACAAGACAAGGATGCCCATTCTCCTCCTATTTATTCAATATAGTAATTGAAGTTATAGCTAGAGCAATTAGATAACAAAAGGAGATCAAAGGGATACAAGTTGGAAAGGAAGAATTCAAGGTATCACTATTTGCAAATGACATGATAATATGCATAAACTAACCCAAAAATTCTACCAGAGAACTCCTTCACCTGATAAACAACTTCAGAAAAGTGGCTGAATATAAAGTTAACTCAAACAAATCAATAGTCTTCCTCTATACAAAGGATAAAAGAGCTGAGAAAGAAATTAGGGAAATAACACCTTTAACAATAGTCACCAATAATATAAAATATCTTGATGTAATTCTAACCAAGCAAGTGAAAGTATGACAACTTCAAGTCTCTCAAGAAAGAAATCCAAGAAAACCTCAGAAGATTGAAAGATCTCCCATGCTCATGGATCAGTAGGATTAACATATTAAAAATGTCCATTTTACCAAAAGCAATTACATATTCAATGCAATCCCCATCAAATTACAACTCAATTCTTTACAGAGATAGAAAGAGCAATTCTCAACTTCACCAGAAATAAGAAAAACTCAGAATAGCCAAAAAAAAAAAAAAAAAAAAAAATCTCAACAATAAAAGAACTTCTGGGGGAATCACAATCCCTGGCCTCAAACTGTACTACAGAGCAGTAGTGATTAAAAACAAAAACAAACAAAAAAACACTACATGGTATTGGTGGTATTGGTACACAGACAGACAGGTAGATCAATGGAATAGAGTTGAAGACCCAAAAATAAACCCACACACCTTTAATCACTTGATCTTTGACAAAGAATCCAAAATTATACAGTGGAAAAAAGAATGCATTTTCAACACATGGTGCTGGTCTAACTGGTGGTCTGTATGTAGAAGAATTCAAGTTGATCCATTCTTATCTCCTTGTACAAAGCTCAAGTCCAAGTGGATCGAGGACCTCCACATAAAACCAGATACACTGAATCAAAAAAAGAGAAAGTGGGATGGAACCTGGAACAGTTGGATATATTGTTTGAGAAAAGAATCTATTTTCAATAAAAGAGAAAATAATAAAAAATATCAATAAATAGAACCTCATGAAACTGAAAAGCTTCTGTATTGCAAACGATATGTTATATGAGAAAAAATATTTTTAGTAAAAGAAAAGGTGCAAATATAATGTCAGTAATTTCATTGTATTATAAGAACTGCATACAGTTCTATCCCCAGTGAGTTTGGAGGCCAGCCCTACAGTCTATCCTTTAGAAACTACTCTTGAGCAGAGATACTCTCCTCCTTACCACCACCACCCCAGAGCTAATCTTTGTGATGCTCATTTGGACATAGATTCCACGTCTGTCCAGTGCTTGCATCTCAGACACTTAAATACTCAATCAATGGTATGACAATTGATCTTTTCCCCACAGCTTCAGTGAGAATGGTAAGGAAAAAATGAAAGCTTCATACTGTGCCTGGGCAAAGGCAACTGAAAATAGGCAATATCCATGTAGTGAGAATCCAGAGAAGAAGACCATCGATCCACGGACCTGAAGAACATCAAATGCCAAATGGAAGATCATCTCTCATGGCCACACACTTTGGTTTTAATTTTTTATTTTTCTTTAAAATGATGAATGAAGATGAGTGGTAGGGAGAGGTGGTGGGATGCTAACACTAGTTCACACCAGCTTATGTTCTGGATCTACCACTTCTCCTTCTTCCCCTACTCCGCACTAGGATATCCCCTATGAATTTCAGTTGTACTAGTTCCTTCTACACTGTGAATACTTATGATCCCACTCCCTTAAAAAGCTGTAGTAACTGTTGGGAAGTCTGCACAACAGTCTGAGCTCAGATCTACAATGTACCCAAGACTTCAAGGAATGGCAAAGAAGGAATTAATCATGTATTACTACAGTTTTAAAGAGTAGATGTTATTGCTGATGTCATATACCACTTTCATTGAAGAAATTTTGTCTTTTAAAATTCCAGTCCCCTTATCAACACATGGCTAAGAGTAGATTGGTGACAAAGTTTTGTGAATGAGACCAGGGACACCTGAAGGCTCTTTGAAAACATGGATAAATTGGTATCACTTCCTTCGTACATTATATTTTCATGTGACTTCTAGAATTTCAGCAGTAATCTACTAATCAGAGTTAAAAACTACAACAGTGACACCCAGGAAAATGGATCAAAATCAGAGTGTTAGCCTTGCTGAGCCACCATCCACACCCTTGAAGCCTCTAGTGTTGTAGTGATGGAAGTTGGTTCCTTTCGTTATTATTTTTGCCACTGTGAAGAGGAGGAAGAGGTACAGAGTCAGATTCCTTACGGACAAGGAGAACAATGCCAGGACATCATCTAAAAGAACAGAGAAATGATCCCTGTCCACAGACAGAACTGGGATTAGTGAGATAGACTGTACTTACCCACTCAGCCCCTTATCTTCCTAACTGCAGTTTATGGTCAAAATCAAACTGAAAGAACTGTGGGACTGCAGGCATGTTGGCTCAGCCAATGCACCAGAGGTACAAATAACTAAGACTATATACTCAAACGTACCAACATCTAGTGAATTTTCGAAAAACCTCCAGTCTTAATAAATACCAGGGAAACTTGCTAATTAGCTTCCTAATTAGCGTTTCTGCCTCTTAGGATTTAACCAATCTCCTTTTAGTTAAGTAATCAGATAATACATCTTTCAATATCTTTTGGGGACCCGTACAAGTGGTGCATTTTGGTTCATTCAGTCTCTTTGCATAAATTCTCAAACTTCCAGGGTGTTGACCTGCCCTCTTTTCCTTTCTAATGGATATAGGAGGCATTTTATAGTGGTCCTATTGTGAGCATCTTCTGGGGGCTTCCTGGTTTCTATGATGGGCTTTTCTCTAGTGGCTATTGCTATGTCATGGCCAATTCCCTATTGGCCTCTTGTTTCAAGCTCAGGAATTTCTCCATGAAGTCCAGGTCACAGCCACCAGAACCTTTATGAAGACTCTTTTCCTTGGAGCCTCTTCATCTTGCTGGTGCCTTAGCTCTCCCAGCACTTCTCATCTCTTCAGCATCGTGCATGGGTGTCTGTTCAGGCTAGATGCTCCCAAGAACAATGGAAGAACACTATTCCAGGATCACCTGTCTCTCCAGATTTCAATGCTGTCGTTCTGGCCTTGACAGGCATGGAGCAAAGAGAGAACCAGTGTTACCAGAAAGCCTATAGCATCCTTCATCTTTCCCATGGATGCAGTTCAGAGGCCAGATCTGTAGTACCTCAGCACTTCCTATGTTCCCATTCCTTGAATGCAGAGGCTCCAGAAGGAGAGAAGATGAAGACAGTACTTTGCGGAACTTATCTCCCATTCCCCACTCCTTGAAAAACTGAAGATGTTGAAATGATCAGACTTACCATCTCTCTATTTTGTAAGAGCCCTATCTCAACTCTCAAAGGTCAGGACTACCAGGATTTGAGCTGCTGAAGAAGGCAGCTTTGAAAGTTAGGAATTCTAACACTGCCCCAATAAAGATTGTCTTTTAAGACTTTTGAAATTACTAAATTGATTAAAAAGCCTTTTTCAGTATATGCAGTATAATGTTACCCTGAAACATGCTTACAAGGCCACTGATGGCAAAGAGTTGAATCTTTCTATAATACATTTATGTCCTATCTAGCACTATATAACTATTTGTGCATTTATATATAAGTTATGTATGTTACAAAAACAGTATTGTAAGAGTAGTCAGAAAGATAATAGGGAATGAATGGAACCATGGGGTTTGCCACTAGCTATCCAATAAGATGGGAAATTGCCTATCATCTCCTGTCATCACAAGCCTGTTACTAAGATAAGACCTGCAGGTCATCTTCTCTTTTGCATCAGCATGACCCCTTCTTCAGTAATTTAATGAACAATCATAATTCATCTCACAGCTTTCTCTCTCCACTGCTATATTGGTGAATTACATTTAAAATGCTCTAAGATAATCTTTGAATGAATACTAGATGAGCAGAAGTCTGTAACCCTATCTAATTAAACTTTTCTATTTCCTGGCATGGTTTCAATAAAACACTTGATCTTCTGAAATAACTCCAATAATTGGTTACAGTTGCTAACTAATATTCAGACCAATCCTCAGCATCAGATGAGCAGCAGAGCCTGTGTCCTCTGCAGGACATGTGAGGGCAAACACAGTAGCCAGACTGAGATTGGACTTGGAATGAGGTGGCTTTGAGGGTAGATTGTTCTCAGTAGGAATCTGAAAATTTCAGTTTCATTACCTTAAGGCAAATATAGAAAGCTAATAATTAATTTCTAATGAAGAAAATACTATCAGGAGGAAGGTCACTTATACTCACTGAGTGTACATGTCACTGAAGATGATTGTCACACTATGCTAAATTATTGTTACAATATTGCTTATTGAGCATGCCACAACAACAAAGGGAACTGGGTCCGTCTTAATGTAAACTGATGTTGAAATGAACACATTTCAGCCCCTTTCTACAGATATAGGAGACCCACAGTCAGGAAGTTCTGTGTCTAGGGCAGAGCATTTTTGAAGGACTAAGAGTTAGACAGATGGCTGGAAGACATATGGATAGGAAAATCGACCACAGGTGGGTAATGACGATGAAGGTGAAGGTGAAGGTGAAGGTGAAGGTGAAGGTGAAGGTGAAGGTGAAGGTGAAGGTGAAGGTGAAGGTGAAGGTGAAGCTTCTTCTTTGTCCTCTTGAACGGAGACAAAAACGTGAAGGCTGTTTCACCAACCAGTGCCACTCTCTTCTGGCTGACCATTCCAGGATGCTTAGGTATGTTTAAGACTGCAAATCCTATTTGCCTAAAGCTGTGGGCCTACCAGATTCCATTTCTCTCTCTGTCTCTCTCTGTCTCTCTGTCTCTCTGTCTCTCTCTCTCTCTCTCTCTGTCTCTGTCTCTGTCTCTCTCTCTCCCCCCTCCCCTCCCCCTCCCTGTCCCTCTCTCTCCCTCTCTGTATGTGTATACATGTATGTGTTTCTTCACCTGTAATCATACTTGTTACCTGTTGCAACCCTCTATGCTTGAGGTTTTTTTCTGTCTGTTAATTATTTAATTGGCAGAGACACTACCCCCCTACTACCCCCCTCCCCACCAATTCCCTAGATGCTAACACTTTCTCTTCCCAGTGTTTTGGAGTGACACAACTCGTATAAGAATCCATGAATTCACATTTTTATTTCCTTTTATTATATTAAGAAACTTCTTAAAAGTTTTTTGACTATTTGTTTATTGAAACATAAGTTCAGGAAAGCACAAATATTCAAAATACAAATATGCTCCCATGAGAAACCAACTTAGCATCCCAGAGATTATTCCATACTCTCCTCATTTGATCACTGTTGTTCTGGTCTTCTTTTAGTCCAGCTTCCTGAGCCTCCACACCTAGCCAAGGAACGTGCCAATAACTGAGAACAAGGTAGAGGTGCTCAGAGAGCACATGGTTCAGGACCATCTGTGAGAGAATAAGCTGCACCGAGCATGGTGGAGCACTTTGAACAGCCAACAGTGTGGTGGTGCACAGGACATAACGGCAGCTACTCTGAGAGTGTGCTTTGCTTGTATTCCCTTATAAATGAAATTTCAACATGATTTTCATGGTTTAGAAGAATTAATATCTAAATTTTCTTTCTTTCAAAAAGTTATCTACAGATTTAAGGTACTTCCTATCAAACTTCCAGTGACTTCAGAGACTTAGGAAAAATAATCCTAAATATTTTTTAGGAAGCTAAGGGTGACAGTAACCAAAATAATCTTGCACATAAGGAAAAACTGCAGGCATCATTCTTCCTAATTTAAATATAGTATAAAGTCAAGGTAGCCAAAGAGTATGATCTTTGTGGAAAGCAAATGTACCAACTCAAGGATATAGAGAGCCCAAAAATAAATCCATGTACATGTAGTCCCATTGCTGTGAGAATTCCTTTCCTGGAGGGATATAAACAGCATCTCGATTCTCATTATAAAAGTCCAAGGATAAACAAAAGCATGCATTGAAAGTTCAGCCTGGGAAACTATAAGTTCTCTGAGCTTACTCAACGTAATGTGGATGAAGGATTGCTTATAGGAGCATAGGCAACCCCAAAGTAGCTATTCATGGAATGTCTTCACTGAGTCATATACATAGAGGGTCCTACTTAACCTTATCCCATCTATAGCACTTCATGTAGTGCTGAGACCACATGAATTTAGTGTGTAACTGCACATAGATGACTAGTTAAGCTGCTAGAATCTCAGGTGAGTCCAGTGGCCTTCCCTACTCCTCTTTCTATAACAGAATAGCAACTGCGATCAGGACAGATCTGGATATCTTCTTGTACACAGGCATAGCTAATCTGATTAAGACAGAGACTGGTTTGTTCAGAAATATTTCTGTACAATACCAGTCATCCTTGATAAAGTCCGAAGAAAACACACACACACACACACACACACACACACACACACACACACACACATACACACACACACACACACACACACACACACACACACATACACAGAGAGAGAGAGAGAGAGATGGAAAAGAGTATTTTCTTTAGAAAATGGTATTGGGACAGTTACTTATTATCTATATGTGAATACAGAAGTAGATGCTCACAGTCATCCATTGGACAAGAGCACAAGGTCCCCAATGAAGGGGCCAGAGAAATACCCAGGAAGCTGAAGGGGACTGAACCCCCATAGGAGGAACATCAATATGAACTAACCAGTATCCCCCGAGCTCCTTGGAACTATAGGAATTGATCCATTTTTAACCAAGAACTGTTCTCTTTATTAGAATGAAGTATCCTTTGTTATCTCTCTTGATTAAAAAAAAATGAAATCTGCCCTTTTCTTAAGCCATATTTGAAATATGGGGCAGGGAATGGAAAAAGAACTTAAACAGTTCACTGCAAGGAAAAAATCCTAGAAGACTAAAGAAAAATGTACATCATCTTGGTCTGGATCATGACTCCCTGAAAATGACACCAAAATCAAAGGCAACAAAAGCAAAAGGAGAAGCAGAATGCCATCAAATTAAAAACACAACAGTGTTTCCTTGCACAACAGAGGAAATAGTCAACAAAATGAAGAGGCTACAGTGTAGGAGCAGCAAGGTAAGATGTGATTGCTGGAGACACAACACAATTCAGCCATGGGATTTAGAGAAATCAAACTGGTGGTGTTCTGGATGCACGCTCCCTGAAATGGAGTCAGGAGGTACTATGCAAACGACTGGCCAGCCATACAGCTGGGAATGACAATGACAGAACGTTCAAGGCTATCTTCAATGGTGTAAAAGTGACACTTGTATCTTGGGGTTAACCAGCAGCTGTCTACTTTGATATAAACTATGCGCCACTAGAAGAAACACATGACTGGTCACTGTTAACCAAGAATGCACAGCTAGAGGAGGTCCTCAAGGAGCACCTACTAACATTTTCAACTGCCTTCTAAATATCCACTATGCAGTCTACTTTTATGTCAACTTGTCACAAACTAGAGTCATTGGAAAGGAGGGAGCCTCAATTGAGAAAATGCCAATATAAAGTTGGGCTGCAGGCAAGCCTGTAGGACATTTCTTAATTAGTGATTGGTGGGGGAGAGCCCAGCCCATTGTGGGTGGTGCCATCTCTGGCCTGGTAGTGGTTCTGGGTTCTACAAGGAAACAGTCATGACCAAGTAAGTAACACTCTTCTGTGGCCTCTGTATTAGCTTCTGCCCTGAGGCTCCTACCATGTTTGAATTTCTGTCCTGACTTCCTTAAATGATGGACAATGATGAGAAAGTGTAAGCCACAACAACCCTTTCCTCTCCAACTTGCTTTTGGTCATGGTGCATTAACACAGCAATAGTAATCCTGATTAAGAAATCCATCTTTTTACAGTACATAAATGCAGCTCTCACATTTCATCAAGGAAGCTTTTTTTTTTTTTTTTTTTTTTTTTTTTTTTTGCAGTAGATGGAGTCTAGGAAAGAAGTCTACACGTGATTAAAAATGCAGACAATAAGTGAAGTCTCAAATGAGACTTCAAAACCACAACCCCTACACCTATGGTTCAGAGAAAATCTTGAAAGAGAGGCAAAAGGATTGTAAAACCCTGGTATCCAAGACAACTGCCATGTGTTAGCTTCTTCTAGACAGGTCAGGGATGTTGCTCTCATAAACTCTCAACAATATGGCTGTCCACACATGACTTGTAAGGGGCATACCCGTTGGCATACCAACACTGAAAACTCACAAGGTTCACCCCTGGATGAAAAACCATAGCCAGTCAATGACTACTTAGGAGGGTGAACTAATTTTGTTTGTGTGTCTTGTTGGTTGGTTGGTTAACTTGTTTGTTTCAAATGGGGTGGGGGGGGGCTATTTTACTTCAAGGTCAAGACCCTAATTCACCCTAATTCTAAGTTGTCAGTCCTAAGGGGTGCAAATAAGGATAATTGAACTCAGTTGTGTGTGAGTGTGTGTGTGTGTGTGTGTGTGTGTGTGTGTGTGTACACATAACAAAAATAAGTATAGAAAAGAGGTCATGAACTTGAGAGAGGTTGGCTAGTATGGCAGGAAAAGAGTTAGAAAGGGTGGAAATGAGGCAAACTCAATATATTCATGTGTAAAATCCTCAAGAAAAAAAAAGCCTCGAGGAGGTAACTAATATGACAGAATAAAATACTTGTAAAATATGTATCTGATGAAGAGTTAATATAAAAGACTAACTATGTCCTACTACTCAATAGCAAACAGATAAGAATCTGATTTTGAAATAGTCAAGGGAATTTCTAAATAGATTTAAAAATAATTACACAAAAGCCAACATATCTGTCAGGTGATCTCAACATTGCAGAATATCAGATAAACTCTTGTGCCAACCACAATGAGCTACTATATCACATCTGTTTAGATGGATACTACATACAAATGATAATAAATGTTAATGCGGATATAAAGAAGGAATTTGGGGAGCTGCTTGTGGGGATATAAATTTGTATAGTCTCTGTGGAGAACAATATTAACATTCCTCAAAAAAAAAATACAAAAAGAACTATCATTCAATTTGTTGATACTGTTTCTGAATATGTATTGTGATTCTTTAGAGATATGTGTAAACCCTTGTTCATTTCAGCATTCTTACTACTGAGAAGCCAAGAAAGCAACTTATCCATCCTTCAGGTAAATGAATGAGTTAAAAAACGTAGTTTTTAATTAAAATCTAAAAACAGGCTACATCCTCTCTTAGCTGATCAGAAAGAACCCAGTTCTTCCTACATCCAACAGATCATTAGTTTTGTTTTTATTTCTTTTTTTTTAATGTACATGCTACACATGTGTGTATGAGTGTGTGCATGTTTGCATAGATGAGTGGGTGGGTGAGTAGTTGTGAATGTGTAGGTGAAGACATGAAGTTGCTGTTAAGAACCTTTGTAGGTCATCCTTCTACCACACCCAGTGAAGCAAGTCTTTCCATCAAATCCATAGCTATGGATAGTCTACCTAGCCCTCAACAAATCATTTCTGAACTCTCTATCTCCTATTATACATCTGGTTTGACTTCTCACAACCAGCATTCTCTGTTTCTAACTCAAGAACTGGCTGATGCCTTGCAGCATGACAGAGTCTCTTAAAGACTGGGAACTTTCATAAAAGATGAAATTGGATATTTTAAACATTTTGGAATACTAGGATATTTAACATTTTGATTCTTCAAGCTGGTTAAGTTTGCATAAACCACTTATCTAACTCTAGTAAGTGGTTTGCTATATATTTCAGTGTGACAATAAAGTACCTACCTTATTGTCACCATTCATTACTGTTAGTCCCAGTATTTTAGCCCCAATTTTACCTTGACATGTTAATAAATACGGTGACAACTACTGATTGTGTGTGCACTCAGTATGGTTCCAGATTAATTCAATCAAAAATATGATAACTATGCATATCTTCAAAAATCTAAATTAAAATCATTTCCTGCCACTGTTCTCATTTCAAGTAGCAATTAACCTTGGAATCTGTCTTTATCAGGAAAAGAAATTCCCTAATTTTCTTGTTTGTAGAGAAGTCAGGAAGGACCATGCTAAGTGCTTAAAGCAGCCTTACTAAAATCTGACACAGTAGAGAGCCTCACATTATCTAGCCCTGAGGAGAGGACCTAAAGCTATTTAGCACAGCTTGGAAAGGCTTTATCTCCTCATTTTTGCATAAAAAGTCAGAAGTTTTCCTTGTAAGGCTTCCACTTGAACCTGATGGGCTCCTGGAAAACAATGTTCTTGTACATTCACAGAGGAGGAAAGGCTCCTTCCTTTCTACTGTGGCTGCTTTCTTGATCCCAAGTTAAGTTGGAAGAAAGAGGAAAACACCACTGGGAATTAGGTAACCTCATTTACATCTATCTATACAGTAGAAACAGATTTATTTTAATATATAGAAACACCATCAGTTTTTTATTTATTTTATTTTTTAATTTTTTACTCCCCTACCCACCCACTCCCACTTCTTGGCCCTGGCATTCCCCTGTACTGAGGAATATAAAGTTTGCAAGACCAATGGGCCTCTCTTTCCACTGATGGCCAACTAGGCCATCTTCTGATGCATATGCAGCTAGAGACATGAGCTCCGGGGGGTACTGGTTAGTTCATATTGTTGTTCCACCTATAGGGTTGCAGACCCCTTTAGCTCCTTGGGTACTTTCTCTAGCTCCTCCATTGGGGGGCCTATGATCCATCCAATAGCTGACTGTGAGCATCCACTTCTGTGTTTGCTAGGCCCCAGCATAGCCTCACAAGAGACAGCTATATCAAGGTCCTTTGCCCCTTCTTAGAATTGGGAACAAAACACCCTTGGAAGGAATTACAGAGCTAAAGTTTGGAGCTGAGACGAAAGGATGGACCATCTAGAGACTGCCATACCCAGGGATCCATCCCATAATCAGCCTCCTAACGCTGACACCATTGCACACATTACCATCAGTTTTTCAAAAGGAGAGAGAACTCCATAAGTTGTTCTGTATGACATATCACACACACACACACACACACACACACACACACACACACACACCTCAGTTTTATTGAATCTATGTTATTACCATTTGTGATCAATGCAGTATAATAGAGTGATTGACACAATTATATTGACTAAATAAAACTAAGGCAGCTTTATAACATTGAAGTGCTTTATTTTGGGATTTAGTTGAAGGAACTATGATCATATTCATCCAACAAATATTTATTCCCTGTCTCTGCAACTCTGCCTCCAAAGCATTAATGACAACAGTATTCAGCAAAGTGGAAAGTTGATCAGGAGCAGAGTCTGGTGAAGAACATAGCATTCACAACCAAAACCACTGAAGGAACACCCAGCACTGTTACCAGCCTCTGGGATCAACTGGTAAAGGTTGATGGTCTCAGCATCTGTGACCCCATTTCTCAAAGGACCACATGGAGGTGAGAACAGAATTCCTAATT
The DNA here is from genome assembly GCF_000001635.26 of Mus musculus. Classification (NCBI taxonomy): domain Eukaryota; kingdom Metazoa; phylum Chordata; class Mammalia; order Rodentia; family Muridae; genus Mus; species Mus musculus. The sequence continues at coordinate 113,266,941 of NC_000068.7, forward strand.
GGGCCATTGAGTGACTTACAGGTAGTGAGAGCAGCATCTGTAACTAAACTTAAAAAGGGCCACCCAGGGGTAAAAGAGATATCTGGGCACTTTGGGAAAGACACTTAGAGAGCTGAACTTGGAATCCAGAAGCTAACAGGACTGCATCCAGACTCCTTACCCCAGTCCATCTTTCTCCCCTTATATTTATCTTTCCTTTACTGAGTACCCAAAGCCAACTTAGTAGGCTGGGCTTGTCCTGTCTATTGTCATTCTCTCTCCTTTTTTTTCCCTTTAACAATACAAAAGCTGTGTGTAACAAACATACAATCAACATTATAATAAATGAGGAAAACCTAAAAGCGCATTTACTATAATCAGAAACAAGACTAGAGTGTCCATTTTCTATACTCTTGTTCAACAGAGGGCTTGAAGTCACATCTATAAAAAGAAGATAAAAGAAGGAAATAAAAGGATATAAATAGGAAAGGAAGGAGTCATAATATCCTTATTTGCAGGTGGTATGATTCTATACACTAGAAGCCCTACAGACTCTACCAGAAAACTCTTAGATCTGAAAAAATGCATTCAGTAACGTGGCAGGATACAAAGCTGACACACACATAAAAGCTTCTATGTATCAACAGTAAACATTCCACTTGCAGTTGCCTCAGAAGAAGCGCCTGGTCAGGACAGCCAATGGCATGGAATGCAAAGACTGGGGGCTGCTCAAAGTTCTGAGAATAAGTGAGTGTTGAGTACTCAGACCTAAAATAGATATTTGTACCCCCTCTTCCAAGACTCAGAAACATCATGAAAGAGGGAGCAGGAAGAACATAGGCACTGAAAGATAGAAAGGCTTTGAAATGTTACCTTCAGCAAGCGTGGTCTCTTAGCAACTTTGGTTTCCTTCACTGAGCCTTACAAGACTTGGCTTGTAAGCATTCAGCCCTGAGCTGGAAGGGGCTCCTGAGATCTCCCTGAGGAACTATTGGCCACTGATATCATTATCTTCAGTTTTAAGACCACCAGGCTTGGTTGTGTAGTTCCAAACCCATAATCACATAGATGTTTGTTAAAAGCAGTAGTCACAATACAAAAGAAAAAGTCATGAATGTCAGAAAGCAACCTTTAGGGAGGGGAGAGAGATGACATGTGTGTAAGGGAGATAAGAGAAGGTATTATTCAAGAATCATCAGAGTGTATATTATAAGCATGAACGAACTCATTAAAGGGCATGTTTAACCAATAAAAAAGGATATTAAAGCCTGTCTAAGAAAGTGATAGCATTCTGTGTTGAAAAATTTAAAACACCAAAGAAAACAATGGTAAGTGAAAAGACCTCCAATATTAATGTTTAGAAAAATTAATATTGTAAAAATTGCTAAACTAAGAAAAGCAATCTATAGATTCAATGCAATATCCATCAAAATTTAAATTTTATCTTCACACAAACATAAAAAAAAATCTTAAAACTAATATGAAGCACAATAGATCTCACCCAAAGCAATCCAAAGTGTACACACACACACACACAGAGAGAGAGGCATGTGGGCACACACGCACATGCGCACACATAGATACACACACACACACACACACACACACACACACACACATATAAAATCCTGGAGATAGTTTCCCCATACCTGATTTCAAGTCATACTATACATCCATGATAACAAAGAAAGTCATGGTACAGGTACAAAAATGTACATACAGGTCAATGAAATGAAATCAAAGACCTAGATATAAATTGACACAGCTAAAGACATCTAATTTTCTACTAAGATGCTAAAACTGTTTGTTGCAGAAGAGGTAGCAGCAACTAACGAGGCTGGGAAAACTGGATATTTGTATATAGAAAATTAATCTAGGTCCCTACCTACAGGGACAAAAATCAACTGCTAGTGGATCAAAAGATCTTAATATAAGATCTGAAACTCTAAAACTATTAGAAAACAAATTAGGAAAACACAAGGTACAGGCAGAGGCAAGGACTTTCTAAGTAGGACTCTGCTCACTAGAGAAATCATACCAACTATCAACAAATGGGATCTCATGAAATAAGAACTTCCACACAGAAAGTTAATGAGTGAAGAAAGAGCCTACAGAATGGGAGAAAATTACTTCTTACTCCTTTTGTAACAGAAGACTAATACATAAAATATATGATGAAGTGCAAAATCTAAAAAAAAAAAAAAAAAGGAAACCAAACAATTTAACCAATCAATGAACTCATGAAATAACACACTGTTCTTAAATTATGAGTTACAAATGGGAAATTAACATAAAAAAGGTGTTTAACCTTACTAGCCACCACCTAATTACAAGTTAAAACTACATGGGGAACCTGTCTCACCTTGGAATAGCAGTCAGTAGGAACACAAATGACTGGTTATTTTGGTTGGTCGTTCCCTCAGTCTCTACTCCATTCTTCATTCCTACATTTCTTGTAGACAGGATAAATTTTGGGCTGAAGTTTAGTGAGTGGGTTGGTGTCCTTATTGCTCCACTGGGGTTCCTGCCTGGCTACATGAGGTGGACTCTTTAGGTTCCTTGTCCCCAATGCTGTGAGTCACAGCTAAGGTCACCCCCATTGATTTTTGGATGCCTCCCTTAATCCAGGTCTCTGTCTCCTCCTGGAGATGCTCCCTACATCCTCATGCCAGATCAGTTGCAGATTTCCATTCATTTTCTTGGCCATCTGACCATCCCTCCTACCCTCCCCACACCTGAACTGAACACCCCATTTCCCTCCCCATCCCCTTTCCCTCCCTTCATCTGCTTCTTATGACTATTTTATTCCCCCTTTTAAGTGAGTTTCAAGCTTCCACGCTTGGACCTTCCTTCTTCTTTAGCTTCTGCGATTCTGTGGAATATAGCATAGCCCCCGTATTTTATACGGCTAAAATCCACTTAGAAGTGATTACATACCATGCATGTCCTTTTGGGACTGGGTTATGTCACTCATGATGATATTCGCAAGTTCCATCCATTTGCCTGTAAAATTCATGGTGTCTTTTTTTTTTAATAGCTGAATAATACTCCATTGTGTAGATGTACCACATTTTCTTTTTCTTTTCTTCAGTTGAGAAACATCTAGGTTGTTTCCAGTTTCTGGCTATTATGAATAAAGCTGCTGTGAACATAATTGAACAAGTGTTTTGTGGGAATGTTGGAACATCTTTTGAGTATGTGTCCAGGAGTAGCATAGCTATGTTTTGGGGTAGAGCGAATGGCCAAGCAATAACCAGCCTAACTTGAGACCCATTCCATTGGTATTCCCTAACACTATTAATGATACTCTGTTATTCTTCCAGACTGGAGCTTGTCCTCTGAGAGGCTCCACCCTGCAGCTGACTGAGACAGATACAGACAGATATAGACATCTACAGCCAAACCGTGCTTGGAGTTGGGGTACACTTATGGAAGAATAGGACAGGTTGAGGGTCTCAAAGGGATAGGAACTCCACAGGAAGATCAACAGAGTCAACTAACCTGGACCCTTGAGGCTCCCAGAATCTGGATCACTAAGCAAAGAACAAATTGCTGGGCCCAGACCTCTCCATTCACATGTAGCAGAGTGCAGCATGGTCTTCATGTGGGTCCTGAACAACTGGAGAGGTGGCTATCCCAGAAGGTATTTCCTGTACATGGAATATGTATCTTTAGCTGGGCTTCCCTGTGTGGGTCTCAATGGGAGAGGAAGCACCTAGCCTCAAAGAGACTTAAAGCGCCAGGGTTGGGGGATACCCAGGGGACCCCCACTTGCTCAGAGGAGGAGTGAAGGGGGAATGGAAGAAGAATTGTGGGAAGGAGCAACTGGGAGGGGACAGTGAGCAGGATGTAAAGTGAATTAAAAAATTAAAAAAAAAAACCCACACACAAATGACAATAAATCTGATGGAGATGTGGACAGAAGGAAAACCTTGTAGCTGGTGGTAATGAAAACAAGAGAAGTCACTGTGGAAATTAGTGTGGAGTTTTCTCGGTGAGCTAAAATAAACCTGTCACATGACCTCAGTAAACTACATATTTACTTGAAAGAGTCCAAGGGAATGTAGCACTAAGGGACTTGCATATCAGTGTTTATTGCAGTTTATTGGATACTATTCACCAACGTTAAGTAGTTGAACCAACTTGTCTTAGTCAGAGTTTCTATTCCTGGACAAAACATCATGACCAAGAAGCAAGTTGAGGAGGAAAGGGTTTATTCAGCTTACAGTTCTACATTGCTGTTCATCAGCAATGGAAACCAGGACTGGAACTCAACCAAATCAGGATGCAGGAGCTGATGCATAGGCCATAGAAGGATGTTACTTACTGGCTTGCCTCTCCTGGCTTGCTCAACTTGCTTTCTTATAGAACCCAAGACTACCAGCCCAGAGATGGCCCCACCCACAAGGGGCCCTCCTGCCTTGATCACGAATTGAGACAATGCCTTACAGCTGGATCTCATGGAGGCACTTCCCCAGCTGAAGCTCCTTTCTCTGTGATAACTCCAGCCTGTGTCAAGTTGACACACAAAACCAGCCAGTACACAACTCATCTGTCTAATCTCAGAGGAATAGATGGAGAAAATGTGATAAGGACACACTATGGGAATTTTTTCATCCAAAGATGAACCAATTTATGTCATTTGCAGGAGAATGAATGCAACTGGAAAGAATCATATTAAACTTATTAGCCATTCTCAAAGAGCCAGACACCGTATTTTCTCTCATTCGTGGTTTCTAGATTTTTATATAGAAATAGGAAGTTATGTTTATATCTGACATGAAAGTAGAAGGGAGTGCTGGGGAGATGTTTCAGTCAGCAACATGTCCCCCATGTAAGCACAAGGATCTAAGATCTATTCTCAGCACCTACCAACGTTTCCACTTTTGGTTATTGAATATTTGGGGAGTTTTAATCAGTTTGAAAATATTGGGGAGAATCTGTTTGAGTAACAGTAGTATAACAGGATAAAGATAATCCTATCAATACTTCCCGTTTTTGAGAAAGTAGACACTGGCGTTACTAATTTCAATTGGCTTCTTAGCCAAAATAATCTTTGCCCATTTGTCCAATATCATCATCGAGATTATGGTTTTCCAGAGCTGTGATGAACTGACTTTTATGAGAAGCTACACTATTGCTTTGAGACTTAATTTCTTTTAAATATAGGAAGAGCAGTTTTAAAACAAGCAGAGGAGTGTCTTTCCTTATTTATCTGAATGAGATTGATTTAAAAGTATTTCCCTTTTATAATGAGGCTTTAAAAATGATAATTTACCTAACTTTTTGTTTTTCATTTCTATGGAAAGCCTCTCATCACTGTTCTGGTTTCTCTCCTAACAAGTGAAAATGGAAATGAATATCCATTAATTAAATTCTCTAATAAGATTCTGTAGCTATTGGCTGCAAGCTCTAGGGAAACCATGAGCTCCAAATTACAGCTTATCAATTGCAATTAACTCTTCAAACTATTCCTGAGATCTAGTTGAGGGAAAGAAAGAGTTGCTAATAAAATTTACAACAGATTGAGAGCTCTTTCTGTGGCAATTAAGGGCCACTGTCAATGACTGGGGGCAAAGGTCAATCCGAATTTGGTAAATCTATCAGACGATTGCGTTTATTTACCAGGATTTGGGCTTTGAGCTGTTGCAGTAATATTGGACATAATAGTGGCGACTGTCGTTGTCTATTTTAGGTCAACATTATGAAAGCTGTGGCTAAATGTTTTGCATTTGAGCCCTGGTCTCAATGGCTTAGAGTAGCCTGGAAGACTGATGCTAAAATCTAAGAAGCAGGACAAACACAAGTTGATGAATATGGCACAAATGTCGTGTTTAGCATCAAGTGTAAGGGCCATGAATAGAATGACAACCTTTTCAGCATGTGTCCTTCAAGTGTGACTTCTATTTCTTGTTGATATGGCTCAGGGGTGTCCCATATGCCTCCTTCCTTTATCAAACCCTCAAATAGGAGGCTTTATTGGAAATGTCTTGAGCACCTCATTCCTAGCTTCTTGTCTCTTGCTCGTGTGACACTAAAATGTATTAGATATATTAGATACATCTTGGTGACCTCAAGCTATGTAGCAAGAAATTACACCCAAGGTTAGAAGAGTGAAGATAAACACAACCACCAGCAGACAGATCCACAGCTTGGGTGGGGCTCAGTGAAACACCAGTCTCTTCTCCACAGAACTATCTGGCTAGAGATTAGAGGACTCAGTTTCTACTTTTCTTGTGTGACTACAAGATCAGTGTTGGCTATTGCAGCAATACTTAGTGAGACCTAGAACTTGATGGCTTTTTTCTTTTCCTTGATTGTGGGGTAATGGGCTATGCACAGACAGCCTGGTCTCCAGTCAAGTTGAGGTCTTGAACCCTGATGTTGGAAATTTCCACCTACATGGGGCAGAAGGCATTTGACCATGTCTCCTGGACCCTTGGCTCCTGTTGAAGTTACCACCTCCACAGGAAAGGCATGTGGCTATGGGTCACATAGACAATGTTCCAAGCTTCTGGCCTTCTGGCTAGACTCTTCCCCACAGTTACCTAGCAATAGCAAGACAACGAGTCCACTATAAGAGGGGCTGTTTGGCCCCTCCTCAGTCTCTAAGCTTTTATCTCTCTCTCTCTCTAAGCCTTTACCTTTCTTACTCTCTAGCTCTCCTTCTCTCTCTCTTTTCTCTTTCTCTCCTCTTGGCCATGACTGGTTTCTCTCTCTTTCTACCTTTTCTCTTTCCCCCCTGCTTTTCTACAATAAAATCCTAAAACCATAGACTGTCTCTGATCATAAAGGCCCAGATGAAGGACTGTCGCCTGCATGGGAACCACCCAGCTCCTCCACAGTATCCAGAATGGGATGCCGGAGACTGAGAACCTGGTACCAGGGGCTGCCCCTTTTGCACCCCCCCGCTGTGTGGGATCAGTGGCTTCACACGACCAGATGCCCACTCAGGGCTGCGTGGAAAGCATCTGGTAGTCCTCCCGCATCCGCCCTCCCAGAGCACAGGAACTCTGGGTGGACTCGGGCACTCTCTCCTACTCCTCTTCCCTTACACCCACAACCCTGCACTTGATCTGGGCTTGCTCAAAGGAAAAGTTCCAGGAGAACGATACTGAAAGTGATAGCTGTTTCTGATCTAGTCCCCAAAACTACAGGTGGTCTGTATTGGTATATATAAAAGCAACATGAGCAAGCCATGGAAAACAAGTCAGTAAGCAGAATTCCTCCACCACCTCTGCTTCAGTTTCTGACTCCAGTTGGTTTCAGAAGTCCCCTATCCTGGTTTCCCTTCATGAAGAACTACACACAAGGTAGAAATAAATCCTTTCCTCTCCAACTTACTTTTATTCATGGTGCTTATCACAATTAAAACACTAGGTAAGACATACCTAGAGTCAGTCTCTCTCTCTCTCTCTCTCTCTCTCTCTCTCTCTCTCTCTCTCCCCTTTCTGTCATCATTGCTCTGCCTCCTTGCTCTTCTCTTTCTCTTAAGAAAAAATTATCTATAAGCCATTTATTACATGACAGGAGAAATATTCTGCGTGACAGCTCACTTATAGTGTTCAAAGCTATCATTGTCTATAAAAGACAAAAGAAGGCAGAGCTAATGCATATGAAAAGAATTCTAAAGTCATGGCAACTAAATGGAAGAGACTTGTAGATATAGGAGAAATACTACAAAACCACACTGTTCAACGAGCAAAATTCAAGCACTATACAAATAAGCATTATGCAAATCAATGTTCAATTTGAAAGTGTTAATTTGGTTATGTTCGAATCTCAGCATGATAGACAGCAAAGCAATCATGAGAGTCTGATGCCCTCTTATGACCTCTGTGTTCACTGTACACTTGTGATCCACAGACATCCTTGCATGCAAAACACCCATGCACAAAAAAATAAACTAAATCAAACTATTAAAACACGAGACAACGCTTGGGCCAGCAAGATGGCTCAGTAAGTAAAAGTGCTTACAGATAAGCATGGTGGCATGAATTTGATCTCCCGAATGTACATGGTAGAGGGAGAAAATTGACTCTCATAAGTTGTTCTCTGACCTCCATATGCACACTTGATAAGCACAAACATTCATGTACACACACTAAATAAATAAGATGGAGTATTAAACTGACTCTTCATGTCATATTATTAAACACATAAATCAGTGCATCCTCAACTGTCATCTTGGAAAATGCTGTTTACAGTAGACAGTGATGATCACGATGGCTCAGGACTAGCCAAGGAGCAGGAAAGAGAAACTCAAGCATGCTTAACCCCAAGGAGACATATAAACCACACCCTCCCTCCCCAGTCTTGGGATCATCACAGAGGACAAAGGCAAAGGTGGATTAAACGACACAGCAACGTTATCTTGTGAACACAGCAGGGCAGCTGCATAGATGAAGTCATGTTTAAAACCTGTGCAAGCCCAAGCCAGACAGAATGCCTGCTCAGAGAGGGAAGCTGGATATGCAGTCCCATTCTTTGTTGTGGAGCTATTGGCAGGGGAGACAATGCAGCCCCTGGTGAGTCAACCAAGCTCCAGGGTAAGACCACACCTCCAAGAATATTTGGCCAACACAAGTTGTTCTTGAAGGATTGAATTGTTTTTTGAAATATGCATTTTTCTTTTCTGTTTGCTTTGTTTTGAAAGGAAGTCTTGTATAGTTCAAGCTAGCCTCAAACTTACAATTCTTCTCCAGCCTCTGAGTGCTGGGATTACAAGCATGGGCCACTATGCTCAACTTAAGTTCAATATTTTAGTGTGGACTAGAGTATAATTATAGTATAAAATGCATGCATAGCATTGAGGGAAGCGTTATTAAACAACAGTCACATACCCAGGCCACAATATGAAATACATTCCAGATGCCCCCTTTCCTATTCTGATCTCATGCTCTCTCTTCTAGAATACTAACCACTGTGGATGTTTTAATTATTCCCCCATGTCCCTTTCAGACATATCTTACATATGTTACCCTAGACCACAATGCTTAACTTGCCTGTCTTGTATATATAGTATATATTGAAGGAAAGCACATACATTCTTCTGTGATCTCCATGTTTGGATCAGCATTATGATTAGGAAGTCCATCTACATTATCAGATGTCATTACAAGTTGCTTCTACTTCCATGTGTCACAAATTATTTCTCTATCCTACAGCTTATGATCCTTAGGTTTATTTCAGTGTATAGCTATTTTTAGCAGTATTGTGTGAAACAGATTGTTCATTTTCTTCAGTGTAAAAGTTCACATGTATTTTTAAGGTAAGATATATAATGAAATTTCTAGACGTGGGGTCAAGTGTCTGTTCTATTTTGCAATTTGCAACATTCTAAATGTGTGCCCACCAGAGTCAATGTTGTTTCCAAATACATCTGCACTGTTCTAATCCAGTCCATAACCTATGTAGCATTTTGTTATCTCACATGAATTACTAGGTTATGCCTAGCATTGTCCAGCTGACAGTTCAAATGATTTTAGTCAGTGGATAAAACAAGGTAGCAGCTAAGATTTTCTTCATAAACACTATTATAGATAAATTACAGATGAGAAATCAGATTTTGAAGTTTTTAAGATTCTAATGGTAACATTTTTTCTGATCTTTAATGAACCCAGAATCTTAGAAATTATTCTGGGATTCATTGAATTTAGTGTTCTCTGAGATAATAGCAATACCATGGTAAAAAGCATTTTTATCATGATGGTTTACAGGAGTTTCTTTTCTCTCCCCTAACTCCAACCTCCCTCCTCACCTCCCCTATCCCCTGGATCCAAACTCTGCTTCACCTCCCGTCAGAAAAGAGAAGAACTTCCAGGGACATCAACCAAACACAGTGTAACAATCTACAATAAGACCAGGCACATATTCTCACACCAAGGCTGGACATGGCAACCCAATAGAAGAAAAGGGTCCCAAAGGCAGGCAAAAATGTCAAATACAACACCCCCATTTCCACTGTTACGAATAGCACAAGGACACTGAGCTATACTACCGTAACATATATGCAGAGGACTTAGGTTAGACCCATACATGCTCCCTGATATCTGTGCGCCCACTTGAGTTCCCAGTCAATTGACTCTGTGGGCTGTGTTCTTGTGATGTCTTTGATCCCTCTGGCCCCTCCTCCTTCCTCCCTGAGTTTTTTCATTGCACTAGGTTTCTACCTTTTTCAATTCCAGTCATCCCTCCCAGTATCCTCCTCCTCCGTTTCCTACCCTATCCCTCCTGCTCCCAGCCCCACCCCCAACCCCAGTCCACCTGTAAAACCTATTCTATTTTCCTTTCCCAGGAAGATTGTTGTGTGCCCCCCTCCCTGTTAACCCCACCTTGTTACTTGGCCTCTCTGGGTCTGGGTTACCTCACTCAGGATGATTTTTCCTAGTTCCATTCATTTGCCAGCAGATTTTATGATGTCATTTTTTTATTATTTATTCACTTTACATCCCAGTTATGGCCCCAATTCCCACAATTCCTCCCCTTCTCTTCCCAGAGGGTGGTGGGTCCCTGGGTGTCAGGAGCCATCATAGGACAAGGTAGTAACTACCAGGTGTTCTCTCTGAGATGACCGCCTTAGATTAAAATCCACACCGGAACTCCTGTAGGTAAGGCTCAGGAGAAGATCATTTTAGGAGAGATTACTGCTATAAGTATGCTTTTCCTGCTATTTTTACATATATATAACAATCACTAGATATGAGCCCACCCCTTTGAGTAGATCTCTGCATACTATGAAGATGTACTGTGACGGGTAATAAATGTTTGGAAATAATATCAGGGCTGAAATCAATCAGTTAGAAACAAAGAATCAACACAACGAATCAATACAAAGAATCAATGAAACCAAGAGATGTCATTTTTTTAACTGAATAATACTCCATTGTTTAAATGTACCACATTTTCTTATCCATTCTTTTGTTGAGTGACATATAGGTTGTTTTCGGTTTCTGGCTACATCTATGAACATAGTTGAGCAAATGTCCTTGTGGTAGGATAGAACATCCTTTGGGTAAATGGCCAGGAGTAGTATAGCTGGGTCTTGAGGTAGATCAGTTTCTAATTTTCTGAGAAACTGCCATACTGATTTAAAGGATATAGATTTTTTTTTGCATGAAGTCTTTTATTACATTTCCATTCAGACAACATAAATGTTAACTAAAAATTTTTTCAGTTTGACTATTGCTCCAGGGAAACTCTCTTATAATACAGAAATTTTCATTTAATTCTGTTAGTTTTGATTGACAGTTTATTCTTAATGTTATGAAAAGCTATATAAAGTGCAAAAAATTAGATCTCTTCTAAAACATAAAATATTCTTTTCACATACTTACATATGAAACAGGAAACACAAGATCTTTTGAAACATGTACTGAGTTTATATTTTTAATCATTTTTCAGGTACATAATCTAACAATTGAAAATTACCTCTTTACACTCAGAAAGCAGAGTTAATTCCTAACACCACAATGATTTCTCTCCTCATGGTGCGATATTTGTAGAGAACTAAAATAGCTCAACAGCACAAACCCCCTGACTTTGGGGGTTTCAAATGTAAAGGTTAAAACTACATTCTAGATACACACAAATTAGCACAGTGCTCCATTACTGCCTAGCTCCTGGAGCAAACCGGGAGCAGTTCTCAGTAAGATAAACAGTTGAGAATACAAATTCATAATTTGTAAGAGAAAATGGGAAATTTCATTTGGTTTTCCTAAGTCACAGAATTCCAGAGTTCCCTGATGCAACATTGCAAATGCACAACTCCGTAAAGACGGGGCTGTGTATGTTCAAGGGATTTAAAATTAGGCTCATCTAAAGATGAAAATGTTTTAAGGTCTGTGTCGTATGTTTATAGATGACACCATGCTATCTATTTGTTTACAGGATATAAAGAAAACTGTATAAAACAGACAAGTGAGAACTCTATGAACATTTATAGAATCTTCATAGAATATTTACTGTAGAGCTAATCCAGAGAAAAATAACTCAAAGTTCTTCCAAAAAGGTTTGATCACTGTTTTTGAAGTGTGAGTGAATATATGCACCTCAGAAAGATCCAGGTAGAGCTTACTGATTAGTCATGCAAATACACCAGCTAAAGGCTACTAAAGGTAATGACATGTAGAACTGTAAAACTCATAAGAGGAAACTCTTCAGGAGTCAGGGCTTGGAGAAGACTTTTAGACACAATGCAAACCAGCATCATCTACAAGAGAAATGCTCTACAAATTGAATATCAAAATGTTAGAAATTTGCTTCCTGAGAACTCTGTTCAGAGGACAAAAGGGCAAGGATGGGAGGTAGCTGAGCTGGTAAAGTGTTTGCCCCTGAAATCCCAGTCTGTAGAGGCAAAGAAAGGTGGATCCCTGTAGCCGTGGCCCATCAGTCTAGCCAAATCTATGTGCTCCAGTTAAGGAAGAGTCCTTGTCTCAGATGCTCACGTGGAGAGTGAGTGACAAAGATAGCCAGTATTGACCTGCTGCCTACACACATCTGAAAAGGTAGTCTCCTTCTCCATCCCCTCCCCCTCCTCCCCTATACACACACACACACACACACACCAAACAAAAGAGGATGGAAGAACAAAGGGAGCTATAGCCTGGGAAAGAATACCTTCAAATCATACTTAACCATCAGTTTGTGTATAGACAGATGGGTACCATTGCTACCCTTAGGGAAATTCAAATTAAGATGCTACTGTGTTGTGACTGTAAGACTGTCAGGGTAACTAAAGTCAATTAGTAACAACACCAAGTGCGAGTAATTATGTTAAAGAAATGAAGATGTGGTGCATTTAGTGATGAAGTGTAAAGAGTGTAGCCATTTGGAAGATAGTTGGGTAGGTTCATAAAAACCAATGATATATTTATCATACGACCCAGCAGTCATCCTCCTGGACATTTAACATGGGGTAGGGGTGGGGGCAGTTCATTGTTAGGTCTCTTCCATGGTTGCTGGCCACCTTATGTTTTGAGAAATAGTCTCTTTTTTTTTTAATTTTTTTAATTAAGTATTTTCCTCAATTACATTTCCAATGCTATCCCAAAAGTCCCCCACACCCTCCCCACCCACTCCCCTACCCACCCATTCCCATTTTTTGGCCCTGGCGTTCCCCTGTACTGGGGCATATAAAGTTTGCAAGTCCAATGGGCCTCTCTTTCCAGTGATGGCCGACTAGGCCATCTTTTGATACATATGCAGCTAGAGTCAAGAGTTTTACTGAACATAGATCTTACCAGTTCAGTGAGACCAGCTAGACAGCAAGCTCTAGGGATAAATGTTCCTGGCACTAGGATTATAGGTGTGTGCATCTATGCCCTGCTTTTTCTTTTTTTTAAATGTGTGCTGGAGTTAGGAACTTGGGTCTTCCTGTTTATGCTGCAAGCACTTTACTAATAACTACGTTATATTTCCAACCTGCAAATTCCTGTTTCTATCAAGCAAAGTCCCCGTTTTCTCTGCCTTAGTCATCTAATGAGTTGTCTTAGGGTTTCTATTGCTGTAATAAAATACCACGACTCCCAGCAACTTGGAGAGGAAAGCATTTATTTTATCTCATAGTTGTCGTCCATCATGAAGGGAAGCCAGAGAAGGAACTCAGGACAAGAACCTGGAGGCAGAAACTGAAGCAGAAACCATGGAGGAATGCTATGTATTGGTTTGTTTCTCGTGGTGTGCTCTGCTTTCTTATACAACGCAGAGATACCTGCTCAGGATGACATCATCTACAGAAGGCTGAGTCTTCCCATGTCAATCATTAGTCAGGAAAATGCCCTACAGAGTTGCTTTTATGCCATCTAGAATGGGATCATTTTCTCAGTTAAAATTCTTTCTTTCTGGGTATGCCTAGGTTTGTGTTGAGTTGACAAAAATCTAATGGGGACATGAGCAAATAAGTTTATATTCCATCCCCTCAAGAGTAATCAGTTTTCCCTCATTATGTTAACTGCTGTGGTAGATGTCACACTTCTTAATCATCACAAAAGACATGAAGCATCTTCTAGCCCTTGTGCAATATCTAAATAAATTGAGAGACCTTCAAGATGGCTCAGCAGTTAAGGGCACTTGTGATACAAGCATGAAAACTGAATTTGATCCCCAGATCCACAGGAAAAAAAAAGAAAAGAAAGAATAAATTCCTTAATGTTGTCCTCTGACCCCAAGACATGTGCTATGGCACATAGGCCCACTCTTCACGCACACACCATAAACACACACAATAATAATATTAATACATTTTAAAGCTCAAATTAAGACTTAAATAATTCTGGATACTAGGCTAGACCCATGACTGAAGGATAGCAGGGAGCAAAAGCCAAGACTATCCAAGCACAGTGTCCAGGGGAAAGCCAGATTACCTAAGGCTGCGTGAAGCCAAGAATCCAGACAGATAAACTGGAACAAAGAAGGATATGACAAAGAACATTTGGTGAAGACCCAGCCTGGAGGAATTCAGTTTCATGATGATAAAGAAGGAACTATCAAGAGGATGAGTCAATTTAGGTGCTTTGCAACAATGAAAGCTACTATAGTTGCAACAATGACGGCTACTATAGTTATAATTTATTAAGTATTTATGTCATGCAGACATTGTGACACATCCCTTTTAACCTCATCTCACTGTTATGGAGTAGGCACACATCATTTGCATTTTTGTAAATTAGAAAACCAGTGCTTATTGGGTTCAATAACCTGTTCATATCCTTTCACCTGGAAATGAGAAGAACAGATATCCAAAGTCTGAGTCCCATCACGGTCAGCCCTGTTCCCCCTCTCGTATCCTTATTTATTATCTACAATGAGGTCGATACCTACATCTATCTGAGTCAACTATACCCATATTTAGGATAAAATGCTCAATGTGAAATAATGAAAAAATAAGTTCAAGTTCAGGACCATGTGAAAAGTGAATTGGAGAATAAAACTAAAGGAAAGAGAATAAACCAAAGGAAACATATGGACCATAATATTAAGTATAGCAATAGACATTTGGAGCTTCAAATGTGGGTTTGAGCGTCTTTGTGTCATTAGGAAATGTGTTCTCACACAACATATATATTATATTATCTCTTTGAGGCAATGAGCCAGGAATGATTTGTGATAGAAGGTTTCATAGAGAGGGTGAATTTGTATGGTGTCCTTAAGGGAAATCAAAAGATGCAGTTTAATGGGAAGAATATTTTCATCACAACTTGTCAACCAGTGGTACCTAGAGGGTGTGGCTGTCCACTGAAGATTCTGCCACAGCACACTGTTTATAATGAGCATGTTCTGATGTGGCTGTACAGGTGAGTCTGCCTCTGGTGTGTTAGAAGAAGGAGCCAAAGAATTCAGTTCTCCTCTTTTAGATAACAGGAATTATGTGAGTCACTTTATTCGTGCATTTATTCTTAAAATATTCCTGTCATATTGAATTCCATCTGAACAGAACCCTGGAACACACATAGTCAGAGATCAGAAAAATGAATGATTAAAATACATTCAAATACCCATAGCCTACCTATACGATGAAAACCAGACCAAGCTCACTGTAGGTGGGAGTTCCTTTACAGGAGCATGCCAAACTTATACTCTATTGATATTTCTACAGTTCTGTATCCTGCATTATCTACTTTAGTATATAGAAGAATCCTAGGATGCTTAGTAGGGTGATGCTGATATGTTAAACCCCACCTACTCTTCCAATAATGTAAGACCCCCCCCCCCAAAAAAAAGAGGGAACTCTAAAGGAGTAGGCAGTAGAATTGGGTCCCGGGACCTAAATGTTCTCTTTCCTCCCTCCTCTTTCATTTTCTCATCTTGTATTCCTGCCACCATCTGCCAAGGAGCAGCTTCAGCATGGAGAGGGGTTCTGAGAGAATGGTGTATATTGTGGATCTGAGTTAACTGCCTGCCTGCTGCTTGATACAGCTTTTCCAGGCTGCTTCTCTCTATGTTCTGCCTGCTTTTGTATCTTTCTCACAAGCTGGCTCATAGTGTAGCTGCCTTTGTTCCTTTAGATTCATGAAGCCACTTGTAGTTCATATTACATCCTTATATTTGAGCAATTATATATATTGAACTCCTGTATTTAGAGCTTTTTTATTATTTTCTTGTTTCTTTTTTTATTAGATATTTTCTTTACATTTCATATGTTATCCCCTTTCCTAGTTACCCCTCCAAAACCCCACTATCTCCTCCCACCTTGCCCTGCTCACCAACCCACCTACTCTCTATTCCTGGTCCTGGCAGTCCCCTATACTGGGGCATAGAGCCTTCACAAAACCAACAGCCTCTCCTCCCATTGATGAACAACTAGGCCATACTCTGCTACATATGCAGCTGGAGCCATGAGTCCCATCATGTGTGCTCTTTGGTTAGTGGTTTAGTCCCTGGGAGCTCTGGAGATACTAGTTAGTTCATATTGTTGTTCCTCCTATGCGGCTGCAAACCCCTTCAGCTCCTTGGGTCCTTTCTCTAGCTTCTCCATTGGGAACCCTGTGCTCAGTCCAGTGGATGTCTGTGAGCATCCACTTCTGTATTTGTCAGGCACTGGCAGAGCCTCTCAGGAGACAGCCATATCAGGCTCCTGTCAGCAAGCTCTGACAATAGTATCTGGGTTTGGTGTTTGTATATGGGATGGATCCCCAGGGGGCAGTCTCTGGATGGTCATTCCTTCAGTCTCTACTCCACACTTTGTCTCTGTAACTCCTTCCATGGGTATTTTGCTCCCCTTTCTAAGAAGGGTTGAAGGATCCACACTTTGGACTTCCTTCTTCTTGAGTTTCATATGGTTTGTGAATTGTATCTTGGATATTCTGAGCTTCTGGGTTAATATCTACTTATCAGTGAGTGCATATCATGTGTGTTCTTTTGTGATTGGGTTACCTCACTCAGGATGATATCTTTCAGATCCATTAATTTGCCTATGAATTTCATAAATTCATCATTTTTAATAGCTGAGTAGTATTCCATTGTGTAAATGTAACCCATTTTCTCTATTCATTCCTCTGTTGAGGGATATCTGGGTTCTTTCCAGTTTCTGACTATTATAAATAAGACTGCTATGAACATAGTGGAGCATGTGTCCTTATTACATGTTGGAGCATGTATTAGTCAGGGTTCTCTAGAGTCACAGAACTTATGGATAGTCTCTAGATAGTAAAGGAATTTATTGATGACTTACAGTCGGCAGCCCAATTCCCAACAATTGTTCAGTCGCAGCTGTGAATGGAAGTCCAAGGATCTAGCAGTTACTCAGTCTCACGCAGCAAGCAGGGGAAGGAGCAAGGGCTAGAGCTAGACTCCCTTCTTCCAATGTCCTTATATTGTCTCCAGCAGAAGGTGTAGCCCAGATTAAAGGTGTGTTCCACCACACCTTTAATCCCAGATGAAAGGTGTAGCCCAGATTAAAGGTGTGTTCCTTAAACTCAGAGATTCAATCTTCTGGAATCCATAGCCACTATGGCTCAAGATCTCCATACCAAGATCCAGATAAGGATCTCCAAGCCTCCAGATAAGGGTCACTGGTGAGCCTTCCAATTCTGGATTGTAGTTCATTCCAAATATAGTCAAGTTGACAACCAGGAATAGCCACTACAGAGCATCTTCTGGGTATATGCCCAGAAGTGGTATTGCTGGGTCCTCAGGTAGTACTTGTCCAGTTTTCTGAGGAACTGCCAAACTGATTTCCAGAGAGATTGTACCAGCTTACAATCCCACCAGCAATGGAGGAGTGTTCCTCTTTCTCCACATCCTCACCAGCACCTGCTGTCACTTGACTTTTTAACCTTAGCCATTCTGACTGATGTGAGGTGGGATCTCAGGGTTGTTTTGATTTGCATTTCCCTGATGACTAAGGATGTTGAAGAACTGTCCTGAAGCACCAAGTCTTTACCATTTTGCTGAGACATCAGCCATACTTTGTCTCCTGGACTCATGTAGTCTGATTATCATGGAGTCATTAACATTAACAGAGAGGACATTCCTCAGAAGAATGTAAAATATGTATATTATTACACAAGCAAGCCTTATGCCCACAGCTGCCATTGACACTCACAGAGGCTCAAATTAGAGCCCTGTCCAAGGGGCAGGAACCATGTCACTCTCTGCCCACCAGGGCCACACCGGGCTAGATAAGCTTCAAACCATCTCATTATTTCCCAGTGACCTAGAGGACTAGCTTGGGGCAGGAGGACAAGTTCTATGGCTCTAAAAGCCCCATGTGGTAAGAATGGCAGCTCAGACACCATTCAGATTCTTTTGGTCTTCTGACTTTACTTCTACCCTTTGGGTAACTCAACAGAGATATACATTTTGTGTTTAACAGCAATAACTTGTGAACATGCCACGCAGAAATCATAGAAGAGAGATGAGAATGATTATAACCACTGATTGGTCTATAGACTTGGGATGTAGATATATGGTTTATAGACTTGGGATGTAGATATATGGTCTATAGACTTGGGATGTAGATATATGGTCTATAGACTTGGGATGTAGATATATGGTCTATAGACTTGGGATGTAGATATATGGTCTATAGACTTGGGATGTAGATATATGGTCTATAGACTTGGGATGTAGATATATGGTCTATAGACTTGGGATGTGACAGTGCTCCATAGAGCAGATAGCTGTTGCCTCAGATGATGTTTTAGCTGTGCCCGAATTGTTCTAAAGGACCTATTCCTGTTTCATAAGACACCTAACCTGCCCTGAAGCTTTGGACTCTCCCACTTTGCTACTGGGATGACAAGACGATGTCATTATCCCACTATGACATGCTGCCCCACCCAGCCAGAGTAACTAGTCCAGTTATGTGTGGGGACTTAGTCAACAAGACAATCCCTGAGTGACAGTCCTGGCATACAGCTGGAAAGGAAATCTATTTGGAATAGAAAAAAAAAAAAGATCTCTGTTGGAAAAAAAGAAAGTTGTGTTTTAAAAGGTATTCACACAGTTTGGGATTTCTTGTGGGTAAATAGACTTCTGGACGAAAAAGAAAATGTAGTGGAAATGGTTAAAGGAAAGGAGGTGGAAGATGAACTTCAAAAGGTATTAAAATGAAGCCCTTCAAAGAGGGATGTGAAAGGAGGATGGTGTTGGTGTTCTGCCTTCCTAAGACTGGACTTAGTGCTGAATATTAGTACTGGTGTGCTGGTTATGAACTACCAGCCTTTGGCTTCCTCCAAAGCTTGATGCCTCTGTCTCTTTCTAAGTAGTGGCAGCTGTTTCAACCCAGCCTTCACTCTCTAAAGCTTGTTGAAAATTTAGAGAGTAATGGGCTAATAGAAATCAGGCAGCCAAGTTCTTGGCTTATTTTGTTTCTTGGGGGGTGGGTATTTATTTGTTTTGTTTTGTTTTGTTTCCCTGAGGGTTTATATTGGAAGTATAAATTATTTTTGTATTTGTCAACTGACATACATGCATCTGTCACTGTCCCTTAACATTTACTCCCCCCTGCCCCCCAGAATAAGTACAAGCAAGGAAGAGAAAGGATGGAAAGAACAAACATTTAAAAGGTTTCCAAACCAAATGTGATCTGTTCTGAGATCTGAAGATCCAACTATGATCTATTTTGCTGAAATGTAGTTTGCATGATATGCTGAGATAGTATCTGGGAAAGTGAGAGCACAGAAGCTTCATCTTGACTCTGACATGCCTGAGGAGCATCTCGCTTTTGCCATCTCCTTTCCGTGTGCCAATATGCTGCACGGTAGGTCCTTTGGGTTTGTAACAGTTGTCTGTATTCATATCTAGGAAGGAAGCAATGGAAGACGCTGGACAGAACCCGTTGGATGATGAGTAAGTAATCCACTAACAGGGAGCCAGAAAGATGACTGCTCTAGAAATTTCCAGTGATCCATGCCTCAGTTGTGAAGATGTTCTTTCTTAAGCCTGAGAACCTTGGAAGAAATTTCAGTTCCATTTTCCCTTATTTCATTACACACTGCCACAGTGGGACCTTGAGCAGAAGCTGTTCTGTCACTCAGTACATCAGCTTGGTTCAGGGGAAAGATCCGTTCCCCTCCCTCCTTCCCCAGAAAGCCAGAAAGATTCTGATAGACTGAGACAGATAATATTCAAGTTTGTAACAAAAGGCAAGAATTTTCTTTTATTTCCCACCTTTAACTGCCTTACAGATATTAATTAGATGCCATATTTTCCATATAAAATTTTGGAGGTGAATAAGTTAGAGTCCAATTGTTTATATAAAAAATATGGTTTTCCTTTTGTACACAAAAGATTTGCATCTTAGTGAGTATTGCTTAATAATATTTAAAATGAAAATGTGACAAATGTTTACTTTCTGAGGAATACCACAGAAATTGGTTAATTATGAAAAAAAGCAATCAAATCAATTAGGTGTGTAAACAACAGGAGACTAGAGGATGAAAGAGAATACATGTGTGTCCTTTTGGAGTTGTGGGGTTTTGTGGTGAGTTTAGTCATTATGATGCTTTTCCTGTAGAGCTGAGATTACAGAAATACCAACTTTAGAAGCCATAAAACAGAATCTCAAGTACCTGAACTCAGACCTTGAAAAGGATCTACAGAGGCTGGATGAGGCCAATCAGATTCTCCTCAGAAAGATTCAAAAGAAAGAAGAATCTATACAAAGGTCAGGCTTTGCCCTTGGTGAAGGAGAGGCTCCTCACGTGATGTCCCATAGCCTAAAGGGAAGCAAGGGGGGTCAGTTCCCTGGTGGAAATTTCAGTGTGTGATTTAAATTCTGAAACTTGACCTCTGTGCTCCCCCCACCCCCCGCCCAAAGACTTGGGTGTGGATCCTTGCATCAATTTCTTCATTTCGTTGACATTTTATTGCACTGTCACTCCGGCGTGATTTCAGTGGCAGCTTCCTTTGGACTGATCCACACCTGAGTAACTTTGTTTTTCAGTCTTGAGAGAGATATTGCCCTGTCCATAGGAAGAGTCCCAGAGAGGGATGACTTCAATGAGATCCTAGCACAGAAGGAGACTGCCTTGAAGGACTTGGAGCTGGAGTCAGCAAAGCTGGTGAGAAGACTTCTAAAGGAGACCTTAAGAAACCCTCTGCAGCCATCGCTCTGTCTGTCCCCAGGGTCTCTGCATATGCCCCTTGCCTCTGTGGCTACAGAAATCATAGCTGCCGGGGGTGGGTGGGTGGGTGGGTGGGGGTGTGGTCTCTGTGACAATGAAGCACAAGGCATGGGCATACGACCTTGACTCTGTCCCAGGTCCTCTATGAAGGACCGAGGTGCACTTAACTGACACCCTTATCCCCACATATTATGTCAGTGGTCTTGAAAGCAGAATCTGTTTGTCTCCTTTAACTCTTTCTTCCTACAGGAGAAAAAGAATAAGACCCTAAGCAAGAATGTGATGGAACTTCAGAAGAAGGTAAGGGCATGATCACGAAGGTGGTTTTCCCAGGGCGAGGCTTATCCATTGCACTCCAGATGTGCTGACCCCTGTGATTTCCCCAAATGCGGGAAATTCGACTGCATAATTTGTTTGTGGTAGTGGGGGACTGCGTTCGTGCTCTCCCCTGGAAAAAAAAGAAAAAAAAAAAACAAGAAGGTAAGGGGACATCCCAAATTGTAAGGTACCCTATTTCCAACAGCATTATCATTACAAAACAAAGGCTGGTGAAATGGACAGAAGACATATGTGGTGAATTCAGGGAATATAACTCACATGCACGAATGCACACGCGCGCGCGCGCACACACACACATATGTGTATATGTATATTTTTTCTCATCAGTTATATGTAACCACATAAAATATAGATTATATGCTACATACAAATGAAGTGAATTTTCACACACTTGAGTCTATCTTGAAATATGACTGATTTCTAAAGAATCTTCTGAACTCTCTAGTCAGATAAACAAGAAGACGGTAAACATTTGCCCTACGCCCCCATCACCTTCAGTCTTCAGACGCAAATTTGTCCTCCAGACATGCCAGGCTGTGGGAAAAGGGCTAAATAGTTACGTGAGCAACAATGTCCCATTCTTTCCCCGATTCCTCCTGTTAAGCCCATGCTTCTCTCCTCAGTGTGGAGCTATGGTGGTCATGGGGACAGAAAAGGATGTCCAGTCAGGGCTTAGTGCTCAAGAGCACATACTCTTACAGAGAACCTGAATCTGGTCCCCGTACCTAGGTCAGGTGGTTCACAGTCACCTCTCCTTCAAGGTCCAAGGACTTGAAGCCATTCTCTCTGGATGACAAAGACAGCTGTACTCACATTTACATACACACCTACACACATACACCTACACATCTACACACGCACACCTACACACCTACACATGCACACACAAACACACACACAATTACAAATACGAATCTTTAAAAAAAAAACAGGAAGGAAGGAAGGAAGGAAGGGAAGAAAGAAAGGAAGAAAGAAAGAAAGAAAGAAAGAAAGAAAGAAAGAAAGAAAGAAAGAAAGGAGAGAGAGAGAAGGGAGGGAGGGAGGGAGGCAGTCAAGAAGGAAAGAAAAGAAAGAAGAGAAAAAAGAAAAGAAAAGAAAAAAGAGAAGAGAAAAGAAAAGAAAAAAGAAAAGAAAAGGAAAGGAAAGAAAAGGAAAGGAAAGAAGAGAAAGAAGAGAAAAAAAGAAAAGGAAAGGAAAGGAAAGAAGAGAAAGAAGAGAGAGAGAAGCCTCTTCACTCAGGATTGAGTTAGCAGCTCCCACCGGGTCAAAGAGACATGTTTCCATTCAAGATGTTTCTGTACCCGAGTTAGTAAGCACAAGTGTTCCGCTGGCTAAGACCCCAGCCTAACCTTATCCTAGCTCATCTGTTTGCCTTGAGGAGCTCACAGCTACTTCAATGATATTTCAGATTTCAAAAGGACTCAAGAACATTGCCTCTGATCCAGAAACCCTGAAAAAGAAAGTAACAGAATTCAAGGTGAGTCACACAGCAAGCTGGGACATTTTTGTGACACGTGTATCAGTCCTAGGTCCTAGGAGGCTGTTTTCATGGCTTCTCCTAGGTGTGGCGCTAGACGTGCCCATTTGTGTATTAGAGGTGTGCCAACATCCTTTATTGCCATGGGCTACCCTGACAGTTCTGTTCGCACTAGAGGTGGCTACATTGCCTTTGGGTGGAAGGGGATGTCTCGAAAGCCTCATCAGTTAAGAAAACACATTCCAAACACTTACTGGAGTCTGTCTTCTCTGGAGAAGTTTATATCTAAATGAGGACACATAGATACAGACATCCAAATAGAAAGAAAATGCTAATTCCCACAGTTATATAAGGATGCACTGGTGATCGTAGACGGTTTGCCAAGCACTGGCTTATAGGGTGAATTTTATTTTCGAGTTTCACTTTGTCTTTTTCCTCAATTAGAAAGTAAAGCAAGTGAAAGTATTCATTTGTAAGACTCTATTATTTGCACCTCAATGTCTAGAGCATTCTATCCTCTGGCAGAGGTCCAGTAAATATTTGTTAAGTGGACAAATGCGTCGACTCAGACTGGGGACAAGCCTATTGTGGAGCTCTGTGTGGTTTTAGGGGACAAGTGTGGCATCTGGCTGAGGCCAACATCAAGAGCTCCATTGTCTGCTTTTCTCTGAACAAGTCGAATGTCTCCTATGACCCTCGTGTGACTTAGAGAGCATAAGCGTACCATGCTCACTGAGTACAGGGAGCAGTGGTGGTCATTGGTCAGTGCAGGGGAGGAGAATGGCCACATTCAATGGAGAGTCAGCCTACTGGGGTTTAATGTCAGTTTGCCATTGTGAGATTTAGCTAAGTTTGTTTATAACTTCTCTGTCCTCAATACATGATAGCAGCTCTGAGTTTGGTTTTTGCTGGCCTGGGTTTTCCTTGCACAAAGGAATGCTGTTCATTTTCTGCCATTACCATCTTCCCTAGGTGAAACTACAAAAGTCAACCGAGTCCTGTGCACAACAAGAGAAGGAAATCGCCAAGGTTAGATTAGACCAGTGCCTCTTCCACTGAGGGTCTGCCTAGGACATATGTAGAAGGGAAAGTCCGAGGGTCTTTAGAACAGTTTTCAGGCATGGCAGGGAGGGGGCAGGGAAGTCTGGCAAGTGAATTTCTGATTCACAGGCAGGTGGAAAAAGCACTGTCATTAAATACTGACCTTAAAATGTTTAAAAACCCTCATCTGCCCCAAATACCTTGTACAACCCCAGAGCCAACAGTCTACTGCATTCCTTTCTGTTTTCCAAAGAGACTCAGGACAACTTGGGTAAATTCTATCCCTCCCCCCTCTCAAATTTAGGTCCTGTGCCTGAATACTAGGTCACCTCTTAGTGAGGTTGTGGCTGTTTCCCTTCAAGTAAGGGGTTGCTAGGTAACCAGCCACAGGTCCAATGGACTAGGCAGGTTCCCAGGGAAGCAGCCAATGCTTGGTACCCATTGAAGTCATGAGGTTTGTGCTTTCTTCTTTTCCTAGATGGAAAGTGACTACCAATCTGTATTTCAGCTCTGTGAAGACCAGGCCCACTACATAAAGGTACAACGTCTCAGAGGACAGTCAGATGGAGACATGTCTCCCCAAGTCTGGAGAAAGCTGCTTTCTTGTTAGGCTACCCTCAGCTATGTAAAAATGCCTTTTGTTCAGTTGACATGACCACCAAACAGGAATGCTCTAGACAATGTGGGGAAACCTTGTCATACATTATTTTCCTCAATGCATTTGTCTAGTAAGTAAGTCTGAGGAGTTCTGAAGGCACTGAGGTTTCAGGGAGCTGGGGTCTGTGCTCCGGGAACACAGTGCAGCTCAGATCTGGGATCTAAGCGCAAGCAAGGCCTAGAAGAGGAACTTTTTTTTTCTATGCCCATCCTCTGATTAGTACCCTGATTTGTTTTTTATTAGAACACCCCTACCTTGTACCCCCTGTTATGTGAAATGTTTGGAATGTTAGTTGTTTAGTGGAATATTCCTATCAGTGACTTTGAAATAAAGACAACAATTCTTGTTTATGATGCCCTCCCTGCCCATGGGAAGAAATACCAAGAAATTCTGAGGGAGATGGAGAAGGAAAAAGAAGTGATGCTGCTTGAGAAAGAAATGTAAGTCTGGGAAATAATGCCCTCTGGTACACTGCACTGCTGGCCCTAGGCAGTCCCTGGGAGGCACGGCGTTCTCAGAACAATTGGTGTCACGGTGTCACGAAGTGAAGGACCCACAGCAGGTCATTTCCCACAACCTCTATTCTTGCTCCAGACTGAACACTCAAAATCATTCAAACTGGTCTTCTGCCCTCCCCAGCAACTGGGTCCTGAAATCTCTTTATGATGCTCTTTTCATAGTTGAGGGCAGTGTTCCCAACACTAATAGAGCTATGTTCCAGGGGAAATTACAGTGAAGAGATATGTACCCTCAAGACACAAATGACTGGCATCTGTGTGTGTCACAATTTTTCCCAGGACATTGGTACAATGGAATGACCTGAGATCTGTAGATGTTTTTCACGGGATTTGACACACTTACTTTTTGTTTATACTTCTTAATTGTATCGCATCTTACACAATATACATAGAACATACACGTCTTAAATACGTAGCTGTTAGATTTTTTTCTATGTATATACACATTAGTACCACTGAAATCCAAATATAGACTACTACAAGCCCCAGAAGTCTCCTTGAATGCTCTACCCTGTCAACATCCCTTGCAGAGGTATCCCCTAGTCTGGCCATTCTAAACCTCTATCCTCAATTTCTCTATAGACTCAGCCTATGTTCTCTTTCTCTGAGGATTATCTCTACTGTATCATGTGACTTGCTCTTTATAATATCCCAATGTATGAATATGACAGCACTAAGCTCTCACTGACAAACACTTTGACCATTTTAAGTTTGGGTATATTAAAATCTGCTATATAATGTCCTCATGTATGCCTTTTGATAGATGTATCCTTCCATTTGTGAGTGGTCATTCAGGTACACATATCTTTGTTGTACTGGATGAAACAATTTTCTGCAGTGGCTGAATCAGCATCCTCATAAGGACTCTGGAGAGCTCTGGGCTGGACTGTGGCTCTACGGGTGAAGGCGCTCTTTCTGTTGGCTTATTGTTTCCCTTGGGCCTTAAGTTCAGTTCTCAGAAGCTCAAAACTTCTATGATTTACCCCAGATTCATATTTACTGTTTAAACTTTATATATTTTTACACTTGAACTCACCTGAAATCTATGTCTTCCGTGTCCAAATAGCCCTGTACAATCTTTAAACTTTAAATAATTTAAAACTGTAACATTTACAGAGGTCATGCATTTCCTCTTGATGCCTTGTGGCTTTGTAGATGAGGGACCTTATGCGTGTAAGCATATGTGTTTTCACATGCTTTGTCCTGTACAATTAATCTATGTCTCTGTCCTTTCACATATACTGAACTGTTTTAATTATCCCAGCTTCATAGTTAGCCTTAATATATGGTAGAAATAATCTGCAAGTGTTTTGTTCTTATTTAAGATTATTTTGTCTATTTTGGACCCACAAATTTCAATATAAATATTTTATGTTAGTCTCATAATTTCTACCAAAATAATAAAAACTGACTGAGATTTTCATTGCAATTGTTGGTATTTGCAAATAAAATTTAGAAGTTAATTAATGTCTAGCTAATAGTTGTTCCAACTTTATCCTTCCATTTGTTTAGATCTTCTTTAACATTCATACAGTGTACTGTCATTCTCTGTAGTATTCACATACATTTTTTGATCATACTGATAGTTTTAGATATGGTAAATGTTACATTCATTTGCTTTTAGGATCAATCATTTACCACTATCTAGGAGCATGTAGACTTCTGGATACAGAATCATGTCCATTGACCTTGCTTCCTGATTTTTTTTTCTTTGAGTCTTGAGTTACACAGAGATATCACTAGGAGCCAACTTCTAGATTGACAGGCAAGCCCATGTAGATATTTGCTTTGATGGTCTTGAACTCTAGACTCGGCCTCCTCAGCCAGTTTTTGTCACTACTTTCTGCTCAGACTCTATTTCCCTACAGCTCGAGTTGGCACATGTTCTTGATGGAGAGCCACGGGGAAGGAAGAGCTCCTCTAAGTGCTTCACCCGACTCGGGTGTCCCTTGGACTCCCAAGCACTTTATCCAATGCATTCTATGCATTTCACTCACTTCTGCAGTTACTTTTGGAAAATTGGCTGGCCTGACACAAGCTACTTCATCATGGAAGAGCTGGGAGCCTGTGCCAATTCTCCCTTTACATGTTTATTGATTACTATAAAAGGAAATATCCATGAAAATGCTAGATAAGCTTCCTGGATCAATTCTGTACCAGGAAACAACTCTACATAAAACAAATACCAGTGACCAGGAGGCTTTAGAGAGAGAATAAAAGCAGGCATATACTAGAGACAAGTCGGCAGCTGGAAGAGGAGAATGGTAGAAGTTATTCCCCCTGGTATTATACCTTCTGGCCTGAGGTCAGCCCAGACCCTTGTGTGTATTGTAAGCATGGAGCAGTTACAACATGGAGGGGAAAAATTAGAATTTAGGCTACTAGAAAGAAAGAGCCAGACGTGGGAGTTTCTGGATATCCTTCTGACATTAGGTTGAAGTCACACAATCTGTCTTTGGTGGCAGCTTACAAGCCAATCAGGTCGGCCACAGCCTCAGTGTGGATGCTCACAGACTGCCCTGAGTAGTTCAGTTTAAAAGTCAGCCAGAGGTGTAGGCAGAGTTTAGGTACAATTTATCTTTCTCTTAGGAATGGAATGTGTACTGGCTAGTTTAATGTAAGCTTGGCACAAGCTACAGTCACTGGAGAGGAAGGACCCTCAATTGGAAAGATACCTCCGTAATATCTGGCTGTAGGCATGCTAACAGGGCATTTTCTTAATTACTGATTGATGGTGGATGGCACAGCCCATTGCTGGTGGGGCAATTCCTGAGCTTGTACAAGCTGAGCAGTTCTATAAGAAAGCATTCTGAACAAGCCTGCAGATCAAACCAGTGCGTAGCCCTCAGCCTTGGCCTCTGCATCAACTCTCGCCTTTATGGTCCTGCCCTGTTTGAGTTCTTGTTCTGCCTTCCTTCAGAGATGAACAGTAACATGGAACTGTGAGCCAAGTAAACCCATTCCTTCCTCAAGTTGCTTCTGGTGATGCTGTTTTATCCCAGCCATAGTTTCCCTAACTAGAACAGAATGGAAGTACGATATAGCTAGAGCATAAGGGCCTCAGTTTATATCTCACCATCAAACGGGGAGAGGGATACATGAGACATGGAAGCAGAAGTTGGGGACCCATACAGAGAGAAAGAGAATCAGTTAGAACGGAGGTAAGAGGCACTTACCAAGAAGGCAATTGGAATGGGGAATAAATTGGAACAAAATATAACTCGTGTGTATAAAAAAGCCATAAACGAAGCACCTGAATGCTAAACTTCAAAATGATTGGAAAAGAATCAGTCACATCACTCAACATCTTTATATGCTGAAAAACTATGAAGTTCAGCCAAATAACAGGTGTCTCATGACTTAGAAAAGTTCTTGTCGGCAGGTCCTTGGGTTGTCTCACAGGATAACTGGCTCCTGTCTTCTTGGATGTTTTTAAATCCAGATCCAAAGCCCAGAATGACTCTTCCCAAGTAGTGAAACCGGGATCAACTCTGGTAGAGACCATTCAAAGTAACATGGTGAGTCTTGCTGCCACCCTTGGAGTTACCCCCCCCCCCCTTTCTGGGATGTCTCCCTCACTCTCCTTTTCTTTTTTAAAAATCCTGGAGGTGGGAAGTGAGGTTCTGTTACCTAGCACTCCACCTGGAAAAGGCCGAGCCAGAATGCAAAGCTGGCTGGCCTAAGGCAAAGTCTCTGCTTGGAGCCACCCCACTGCCCTACTGTTCTTTGAGATTCTCGTCATACAAGGTTTTCATTACTTTCCACAGGAGAAGAACATCATTAAGAAACAGAAGAGGAAGTTTTGGCTTAGGTGAGTGGCAGAGTCCTGCTCCTGACCTAATTGGTCCAGGCTAGATTCACTGTGCATCTGACTGGATAGAGGCCAAAGGAATGACTATTAGCATCAAACCAATATACCATGCAGCCTCTGAGCGCTCTGAACTCTTCCTTCCTTCCTTCCTTCCTTCCTTCCTTCCTTCCTTCCTTCCTCTCCTTCCTCTCCTTCCTCTCCTTCCTCTCCTTCCTCTCCTTCCTCTCCTTCCTCTCCTTCCTCTCCTTCCTCTCCTTCCTCTCCTTCCTCTCCTTTCTCTCTCTCTCTCTCTCTCTCTCTCTCTCTCTCTCTCTCTGTATACAGAGCCAGGACATCAGACTCACGTGGTTCTGAGTAGCTGGAGGAAATAGTGGCTGCTCCTGAGTAGGTCAGGATGGGAACTATAGATTCCATTCCGTTTCCTCTCCTGTCCCCAGAGTGCTCCCTTTCAGTCTCTCATACTTGCCCGCAATACTTGCTACATTCTAGGAAAGAGAAGACAGGATGCATTAATTTCCTTCGTTGTTTTACTGTAGAGAAACTGGGGGGGGGGGGGGTGTCACTTGAATTCTCTGCCTTTTCGTTTTTTTAAGTTTTGAAACAAGGAGACTTATCTTCACTTTCCTAGAATTACTTGTAGGAGGCATGGAGAGCACTCTGGCCGTGAGGCTCACAATGTGACCATGTTAAGCATCTGCTGTCAGCCTCCAAAAGGCCTGCCCTTTAGATAGTCCCCAGAGGTCATCTCTTCTATTGGAAAACTTCCATGTCACAATAGCAATGTTCAATGCTTGACCACTAAATCGCAGTTTCTGTGTTTTACTGTTAACCCATATTCATTGTCTCTGTCCCCATCCCCTAAGCCCGCCAACGGGTTTGCCAAAAAGAAAGCAATTCAGCAGCCATGTTTACAAGTTCCTGTCTCAAGGCTAAGGTTGAGCTAGTCTGTTCCGGTATGTTAATGAGTTCCTCTTTACAGGCACTTCCGGTACCTTTTCTTCATGGTCATGATCGTCATCCGGTTACTGGGTTACGTGTTCTTCCACCTGCAATATGTAAACCCAGACTTTCTCGTGGACACCCTGCCCATGCTGATGAGCAGAAGTAGCTTGAAGTGGCTAAGGGACATATTGTTTCCCTTCCTTACCCTAGAAGTGGAAGACGTGCTGCCACACTAGGTGTGTTACCACACCTGCCAGGTGCACCCAACGGAGGGGCCCTGGCTGTGGCCCTGCGTTAGTGATGTGGGCTGGGCAGGAACTGGAAGCCAAGGACTCAGAGCTTCTAGGTGACAGCTGAGCTTTCTATTTAATTCTCTCCTGGAGTGTCTCTGTCAAATACAGAATGCATTTGACCAGTTTGCTGTGTCAATCTGTGTGTCCTGGGGACTTCGATGTAATCCTCAAGTTCCCTGTTCTGT
The DNA here is from genome assembly GCF_000001635.26 of Mus musculus. Lineage (NCBI taxonomy): Eukaryota > Metazoa > Chordata > Mammalia > Rodentia > Muridae > Mus > Mus musculus. The sequence goes on from NC_000068.7 coordinate 113,297,252, forward strand.
TGAGACAAGACATAAATAAAAACTCCCCTAGTTTGTACATTTTCTGCTTCATTTTATTAAAGGAAAAATAAAACCATGTTTATTCGAGTCTCCTTCATTTAAAGGAGGCATGCATGAGACCACTCGTGGAACTAGATTTTCAGCAATAACATATTCTCTCGCTATAGCTTTTTGTGCTTTGTATTATGTCTTAAAAGTGACATGCTGAAAAACAAAATGACCTTTTTTCTATGCATAGGTAATTACTTATTGTTTTTTTTTATTGTCTTTTCTCTTTTAAATTTTTTTATTACATATTTTCCTCAATTACATTTCCAATACAATCCCAAAAGTTCCCCATGCCCTCCCCCCCACTTCCCTACCCACTCATTCCCATTTTTTTTGGCCCTGGCGTTCCCCTGTACTGGGGCATATACAGTTTGCGTGTCCAATAGGCCTCTCTTTCCAGTGATGGCCTACTAGGCCATCTTTTGATACATATGCAGCTAGAGTCAAGAGCTCCGGGGTAATGGCTAGTTCATAATGTTGTTCCACCTATAGGGTTGCAGATCCCTTTAGCTGCTTGGGTACTTTCTCTAGCTCCTCCATTGGGAGCCCTGTGATCCATCCAATAGCTGACTGTGAGCATCCACTTCTGTGTTTGCTAGGCCCCGGCATAGTCTCACAAGAGACAGCTACATCTGGGTCCTTTCAATAAAATCTTGGTAGTGTATGCAATGGTGTTAGCGTTTGGAAGCTGATTATGGGGTGGATCCCTGGATATGGCAGTCTCTACATGGTCCATCCTTTTGTCTCAGCTCCAAACTTTGTCTCTGTAACTCCTTCCATGGGTGTTTTGTTCCCAATTCTAAGGAGGGGCATAGTGTCCACACTTCAGTCTTCATTATTCTTGAGTTTCATGTGTTTAGCAAATTGTATCTTATATCTTGGGTATCCTAGGTTTTGGGCTAATATCCACTTATCAGTGAGTACATATTGTGTGAGTTCCTTTGTGAATGTGTTACCTCACTCAGGATGATGCCCTCCAGGTCCATCCATTTGGCTAGGAATTTCATAAATTCATTCTTTTTAATAGCTGAGTAGTACTCCATTGTGTAAATGTACCACATTTTCTGTATCCATTCCTCTGTTGAGGGGCATCTGGGTTCTTTCCAGCTTCTGGCTATTATAAATAAGGCTGCTATGAACATAGTGGAACATGTGTCCTTCTTACCGGTTGGGACATCTTCTGGATATATGCCCAGGAGAGGTATTGCTGGATCCTCCGGTAATACTATGTCCAATTTTCTGAGGAACCGCCAGACTGATTTCCAGAGTGGTTGTACAAGCCTGCAATCCCACCAACAATGGAGGAATGTTCCTCTTTCTCCACATCCTCGCCAGCATCGATGTCACCTGAATTTTTGATCTTAGCCATTCTGACTGGTGTGAGGTGGAATCTCAGGGTTGTTTTGATTTGCATTTCCCTGATGATTAAGGATGTTGAACATTTTTTCAGGTGCTTCTCTGCCATTCGGTATTCCTCAGGTGAGAATTCTTTGTTCAGCTCTGAGCCCCATTTTTTAATGGGGTTATTTGATTTTCTGAAGTCCACCTTCTTGAGTTCTTTATATATGTTGGATATTAGTCCCCTATCTGATTTAGGATAGGTAAAGATCCTTTCCCAATCTGTTGGTGGTCTTTTTGTCTTATTGACGGTGTCTTTTGCCTTGCAGAAGCTTTGGAGTTTCATGAGGTCCCATTTGTCAATTCTCGATCTTAGAGCACAAGCCATTGCTGTTCTATTCAGGAATTTTTCCCCTGTGCCCATATCTTCAAGGCTTTTCTCCACTTTCTCCTCTATAAGTTTCAGTGTCTCTGGTTTTATGTGAAGTTCCTTGATCCACTTAGATTTGATCTTAGTACAAGAGATAGGTATGGATCGATTCGCATTCTTCTACAACCAGTTGTGCCAGCACCAATTGTTGAAAATGCTGTCCTTTTTCCACTGGATGGTTTTAGCTCCCTTGTCAAAGATCAAGTGACCATAGGTGTGTGGGTTCATTTCTGGATCTTCAATTCTATTCCATTGGTCTACTTGTCTGTCAGTATAACAGTACCATGCAGTTTTTATCACAATTGCTCTGTAGTAAAGCTTTAGGTCAGGCATGGTGATTCCACCAGAGGTTCTTTTATCCTTGAGAAGAGTTTTTGTTCTCCTAGGTTTTTTGTTATTCCAGATGAATTTGCAGATTTCTCTTTCTAATTCGTTGAAGAATTGAGTTGGAATTTTGATGGGGATTGCATTGAATCTGTAGATTGCCTTTGGCAAGATAGCCATTTTTACAATGATGGTCCTGCCAGTCCATGAGCATGGGAGATCTTTCCATCTTCTGAGATCTTCTTTAATTTCTTCCTTCAGAGACTTGAAGTTTTTATCATACAGATCTTTCACTTCCTTAGTTAGAGTCATGCCAAGATATTTTATATTATTTGTGACTATTGAGAAGGGTGTTGTTTCCCTAATTTCTTTCTCAGCCTGTTTATTCTTTGTGTCGAGAAAGGCCATTGACTTGTTTGAGTTAATTTTATATCCAGCTACTTCACAGAAGCTGTTTATCAGGTTTAGGAGTTCTCTGGTGGAATTTTTTAGGGTCACTTATATATACTATCATATCATCTGCAAAAAGTGATATTTTGACTTCCTCCTTTCCAATTTGTATCCCCTTGATCTCCTTTTGTTGTCGAATTGCTCTGGCTAATACTCAAGTACTATGTTGAAAAGGTAGGGAGTAAGTGGGCAGCCTTGTCTACTCCCTGATTTTAGTGGGATTGCTTCCAACTTCTCTCCATTTACTTTGATGTTGGCTACTAGTTTGCTGTAGATTGCTTTTATCATGTTTAGGTATGGGCCTTGAATCCTGATCTTTCCAAGACTTTTATCATGAATGGGTGTTGGATCTTGTCAAATGCTTTTTCTGCATCTAACGAGATGATCATGTGGTTTTTGTCTTTGAGTTTGTTTATATAATGGATTACATTGATGGATTTTCGTATATTAAACCATCCCTGCATCCCTGGAATAAAACCTACTTGGTCAGGATGGATGATTACTTTAATGTGTTCTTGGATTCGGTTAGGGAGAATTTTATTGAGGATTTTTGCATCAATATTCATAAGAGAAATTGGTCTGAAGTTCTCTATCTTTGTTGGATCTTTCTGTGGTTTAGGTATCAGAGTAATTGTGGCTTCATAAAATGAGTTGGGTAGAGTACCTTCTACTTCTATTTTGTGAAATAGTTTGTGCAGAACTGGAATTAGATCTTCTTTGAAGGTCTGATAGAACTCTGCACTAAACCTGTCTGGTCCTGGGCTTTTTTGGGCTGGGAGACTATTAATAACTGCTTCTATTTCTTTAGGTGATATGGGACTTTTTAGATGGTTAACTTGATCCTGATTTAACTTTGGTACCTGGTATCTGTCCAGAAATTTGTCCATTTCGTCCAGGTTTTCCAGTTTTGTTGAGTATAGCCTTTTGTAGAAGGATCTGATGGTGTTTTGGATTTCTTCAGGATGTGTTGTTATGTCTCCCTTTTCATTTCTGATTTTGTTAATTAGGATTTTGTCCCTGTGCCCTCTAGTGAGTCTAGCTAAGGGTTTATCTATCTTGTTGATTTTCTCAAAGAACCAACTCCTCGTTTGGTTAATTCTTTGAATAGTTCTTCTTGTTTCCACTTGGTTGATTTCACCCCTGAGTTTGATTATTTCCTGCCGTCTACTCCTCTTGGGTGAATTTTCTTCCTTTTTTTCTAGAGCTTTTAGATGTGTTGTCAAGCTGCTAGTGTGTGCTCTCTCCAGTTTCTTCTTGGAGGCACTCAGAGCTATGAGTTTCCCTCTTAGAAATGCTTTCATTGTGTCCCATAGGTTTGGGTATGTTGTGGCTTCATTTTCATTAAACTCTAAAAAGTCTTTAATTTCTTTCTTTATTCCTTCCTTGACCAAGGTATCATTGAGAAGAGTGTTATTCAGTTTCCACGTGAAAGTTGGCTTTCCATTATTTATGTTGTTATTGAAGATCAGCCTTAGTCCATGGTGGTCTGATAGGATGCATGGGACAATTTCAATATTTTTGTATCAGTTGAGGCCTGTTTTATGTCCAATTATATGGTCAATTTTGGAGAAGGTCCCGTGAGGTGCTGAGAAGAAGGTATATCCTTTTGTTTTAGGATAAAATGTTCTGTAGATAGCTGTTAAGTCCATTTGTTTCATAACTTCTGTTAGTTTCCCTGTGTCCCTGTTTAGTTTCTGTTTCCACGATCTGTCTATTGATGAAAGTGGTGTGTTGAAGTCTCTCACAATTATTGTGTGAGGTGCAATGTGTGCTTTGAGCTTTACTAAGGTGTCTTTAATGAATGTGGCTGCCCTTGCATTTGGGGCATAGATATTCAGAATTGAGAGTTCCTCTTGGAGGATTTTGCCTTTGATGAGTATGAAGTGTCCCTCCTTGTCTTTTTTGATAACTTTGGGTTGGAAGTTGATTTTATTCGATATCAAAATGGCTACTCCAGCTTGTTGTAATTACTCATTTTTAAGTGATAAAAAATTTAAATTCAAGTGTTAATAAAAGTATAAAATTCAGATAATAGTTCTAGATACAACCAAATAAAAAGCTTTAGATATAGCTAAGCAAATAGAATTGATTATCATTGAATGCTACCTTTTAATTCCTCCCAACTGGAGACAGCCTTTCCCACTCTCTACCCAAAGCTCCAAGAACCTTCCCTGGATTTCCTGTAGTCCTAAGTGCTGTGACCTTGACACAGAGGTCCTCCTTATTCCTCACCAGGCATCACACAGCCCCTCATTACAGGGATACTGAGGATAAAGTACTTAGTAAAAGAGCAAATGGCTTCTTTTCCAGCCTGCTGCCTCCAGGGATACAACTGCAACTGTGAGGCTGGGATCTCACATTATAAAAGCGTTTACTTTCAGGAGTACTGACAAAGAGCTGATAGGACAGAAAGGAGGGAGGGACACGGTGGAAACAAAGGTCACCTGTCCAGCCGGTGGCATCTCTGTATTCACAGAAGCTGTGACAGCATAGTAGCCTTTTTTTATTATATTTTTTTGTATATTCCACATGTTCTTGATTTCTGGGGAAGTTTTCTCTTTTAGAGCTCGTCCTTGCTACAGACGTTAACAGTTTTGTTCAAGAACATTGGAGCAGAGGCAGCACACTATGTTTTGGCTGCAGATGTATCTCAGGTTTCTTTTCTGGGGTCTAAGAAAGTCGAAAATATGAATAAGCTCTGAGTGTGGCGCCCGCAAAAAATTTTAAAACTGATCAACAGTACCCTCTTGTGGCCAAATCAAATAAAGCACTTCCGCTGGTTTCATCCAACTAGCACGTTTTAGTAGGGAAGATCAATTAGATGTCATTCGTGGATAATTCTCGGTGTTCTAATAATTCAAATTGGTCTGAATTTGCTCATTCAACCAATCACTCTAAAAGAAATGTATAGAATAATTTCGTTGGTCTAGTCAATATTCTTGATATTAGATTTATAGTACTGAAAAGACAGACTGAATTGGGCCCACATCGTAGTTGGCAAGCAGATAATGAGGCAGTCGGGGGTGGGAACTGAGAAGGAGCGGTCACAGTGTTCACTGAGAAGGTAACACTATAATAAAGTACTGGATGCGGTGAAGGCACTGTCTAGACGCCAAGAGGGAGTGATCCATAGGGATTCGGCAGGCACAGAGCTGGGAGGCTCTCCCGAGGATTCCCTGCCCATAACTCATTCATACAAGTCTATCTGTAGAAATCTGTGTTACTCCAGGTCCCTTTCAGGGCAGGACCCATGCCTGAGGCTTTTTATGCTGAAGCTTCAGCATTTGGGACTCTGCAGACTAATACTATGTCAGTTTGACACAGGACCCAGTCATCAGCAAGGAAGGAGCCATCATTGGGAAAATGCCGCATAAGGTTGGACTGCAGGCAAGCCTGTAGGGCATTTTCTTAATTAGTAATGTGGGTGGGCACAGGCACTGTGGGTGGGGCCATCCCTGGGCTGGTGGCCCTGGGTTGTATAAGAAGGCGGACTGGGCAAGCCGTGGGAAGCAAGCCAGTAAGCAGCATTCCTCCATGGCCTGTACAGGAACTCCTGCCTCCATGGCCTGTACAGGAACTCCCGCCTCCAGGTTCCTGTGCTGCTTAAGTCCCTCCCCTCACTGCTCTCAAGGATGAGCTATTGAACGGAGCTGTGAGTGAAATCAACCCTTCTCTCCCACTGCTTTGCTCATGTGCTTCATCTCAGTGATAGTAAACATGACCGAGATTCTAAGGCTACATTTATATTATGTGGAGATGAAAGATATGGCCACAGCTGATCAGAAAGTGCAATCAGAGGATTCCCTGACACATGCATCCCTTGTCACATGTTTGTTTGTTTTGTTGTGTTTGTTTTCTGCTTTTTTTTATTAGATATTTTCTTTATATCTCAAAATTTTCCCCTTTCCAGGCTCCCCTTTGGGAACCCTCTATCACATCCCCCCCTTCCCTTGCCTCTGTGAGGATACTCCCCCACCCCCTACCATCTTCCCACCCTGGCATTCCCCTACACTGGGGCATCAAAGCCACTAGGGCACAAAGACCTCTCCTCCCACTGATGCCAACAAGGCCATTCTCCGCCATATATGCAGCCAACGCCACGGGTGCCTCCATGTGTACTCTTTGGTTGGTGGTCCAGTCCCCAGAGCTCAGGGCTCTGGCCTGTTGACACTGTTGCTCCCTCCATGGGGCTGCAAACCCCCTCAGCTCCTTCAATCCCTTCTCCTACATCGGGGACCCCGTGCTCAGTCCAATGGTTGGTTGCAAGCATCCGCCTCTGTATTTGTCAGGCGCTGGCAGAGCCTCTCAGGAGACATCCATATCAGCAAGCACTTCCCAGCATCCACAATAGCGTCAAGGTTTGGTGGCTGTATATAGGAATGGGTCTCCAGGTGAGGCAGTCTCTAGATGGCATTTCCTTCGGTCTCTGCTCCACACTTTGTCTCCATGTTTCCTCCTGTGAGTATTTTGTTCACCCTTCTAAGAAGCACTGAAGCATCCACATTTTGGTCTCCCTTCTTCTTAGGCTTCATATGGTCTGTGAATTGAATCTTAGATATTCCAAACTTTTGGGCTAATATCCACTTATCAGTGAGTACATACCGTGTGCATTCTTTTGTGACTGGGTTACTTCACTCAGGATGACATTTCCAAGTTCCATCCATTTGCCTGCGAATTTTATGAAGACATTGTTTTTAATATCTGAGTCGTCTTCCATCTGTCACATGATTCTTAATATTTCCTCTATGCATCTAGCTCTTCTCTCAGACATATTCCATCCTTCTGCATGAGATATACTCAGACATACTGCATCCTTCTATGCTGGTTAGATAGACTGGCTGCAGAGCACTGGCTCAGGGACATATGAGTGAAGTAAGCCATCACTTGTAGGGAACCACCCAGTTGGAATCTTGGACCTATAGATTGCGCTGAAGGTCCATGTTGCAAAAGCACCAAGGTTTTTGCTGTCCCCAAAAGGAGGAAGCTGACTCCAGAAGAATTACAGAAGCAGAAGAACACTGCTTTAAATGAACAGTGACAGGGTGGGAAGGTGACTTAGTAGATAAAGTGCCCCAAGTGCTTGCGGCATATGCATGAAGACCGGAGTTCAGTTCCCAAGAAGTCGAGTGAATGCTGGTGGGTGTGACTACGCATGCTTATAATTCCCATGCTTAGAGGGCCAGGACAGGAAGCTATGGTTCTGAGTATGAAATATCTTCTGTAGTCTCATGTGTTGAGCACTTGGTCCTCAGCTGGCTGCACTGTTTGGGGAGGTTATGGAATCTGTAGGAAGTGGAGCCTTGATGGAGGAAGTATATCTCTGGGAGGCGGCTTTGAGGTTTCATAGCCTGGCTTCACTCCCTGCTCTCCATCCTCTCTCTACTTCCTAAATGTCGATGGTGGTCAACCGGCTACCAGCTTCGCCTCCCTGCCATCCCTTCCCGTCGCCATGTCTCTCCGCCATGATGAACTCTAAGACAATGTAAACCTGTTCTCCTTTAATGTTTTTGTCAGTGAATTAAGGTTTCTAAAGTTCTTATAAAACAGCATGATAAGAAGAAACTTGGGGGAGGAAAGGATAATTTTAGCTTATACTCTCAGGTCACACTCTATCACTGATATAGTCAAGGCAGAAACAACCTCGGAGGGAGTAAGGCGTCTGTGGGTCATGTGCATGCAGTACTCATGGAGGCCAGAAGAGGGCATCAGATCCCTTGGGACTGGAGTTAGAGAAGGTAGCGGCCCTATAGGTGCTCAGAGTTGACGCTTTTCTTCAAGAACATTCAATGCTATTAATTGCTAAGCCATCTCTCCATCTATTCCACTTTACTTTTTGAAACAGGGTCTCTCACTGAACCTGAAGCTCACCAATTGGTGAGCTGTTTCTGCCCTAAACCCTAGCACTGAGATTGTAGGCATATGTTCCTGCATCGGGCTTTTAAATCTCAGTTCCTGGGAGTCTGAATTCAAGCCCTTGCCCCTGCATGACATGGACTTTATCAATGAGCCATCTCTCCAACTCCTTGACTGTTAATTTTAATAGATTTTATAGGGACCCAGTGTGCTAATCAATGTACAGAGCATTATCGGGAAGTATGCAGGCAGCATCAGTAGCAAGTTAACCTGCATCAAGATGTTGGCAGAAGACTAGATGTTCCAATATTCCTGAGGAACAAAAACTTTCCTGCTGACAGCTGAAGCAGAAGCGTCGTGCTTATTTGCACAGCTTCTCTAGATCTAACACAGCTCCTCGAAGTCGGGGGGGGGGGGTTGGGGGGCGGGCACTGTCAATCTCATGGTAGATGCCTGGCCACAAGGTGAGCTAGTTGCAGGAGGAAGATAATAAGCTTGCAGATGGACCATTTGGTTACAAGCAAGGTAAGTATGAACACCTGGCTTTTATCCAAGGACAGCATCTCATCCTTCGAGGGAACTCTAAGAAATGACCTGGATAAAAGGGAGGTCGAACTTTGCATCCTTAGCAGACAAAACAAGAATATGCAAGGGTGTCTCAACCAATAAGCATAGTGGCTGGCAGGATGTTGGTTTTTCAACAAATGTTAGCCATAGTGGGTGATTCTGTTGATATTTGTGGCTAAGTAGCAGACTAGTTAAAATCCAAGGGAGATAAAAGAAGACTCAGAGAACCAGAGTCAAAGGCATACACAGTCTTCTCATGATGGGACATCTGCTATAACCTCCAGCACGACGACTTTGGAGTGGTTGAATTATTGAAGATTAAATACAAAGGGAAACAAGAACTAGAGGTCTGAATACATGAAATTGCTCTTGATAGTAGTCTCTCTCTCTCTTTCTGTGTGTGTGTGTGCGTGTGCGTGTGCGTGTGCGTGTGTGTGTGTGTGTGTGTGTGTGTGTGCTTGCAATGGCTAAGCCAGCTTGTTATCAAGTCTCTGTCACTGTGAGGAATGATCGTGAAGTACAAAGAGACATGTGGCTGAGGAAGTTTGTGTTAAATCATACACCATTTGCCCAAAACTTAAAATGGGGATACCTCAATATAGAGAACTAGAAACATTAAAATCTCAGGATGACTCTAAAATCAAGGGTTTGAAGTACATTCTCCGCAAACACAGCTTCAAGGTCTCTTACGACCTGCTTTGACATGGAGACAGACACACAGAGACCTCGCTTCTAACTATTCAAAATCTCACTTCCTAGCTATTCACCTTGGCTTTTTCTCTCCAATCCTGAAAGATGACAGCAGTTCTGTAAGCCCTGCTTCTAAGAGCTCGTCTCATCTGTGTCTTTTCTTGCCCTTCACTTGCTCATGTCAAATCTTTATGAGATTGGGAAGATATTTCTAACCAGAGAGAAAGAATTTGGCTCGTAATTGAATTTTCAATGAAGCCATTATTCTCTGTATGCTCTGATATTAATCTTAATTGAGGGGCTATTTTCTCAGGCTCTCTGGATGAGAACACCAGTTCTGGGAAATGTTCCTATAACCCAATCAGACTCTTCCTTATGCCAAACACATATACAGTGTCTACGCTGTAGTGTTACAGCTAATCTCTAAGGTTACTTGGAATCTGGGGTTTTTTGTGTGTTTGTTTCTTTCCATTTTTGCGAAAATTGGAAGATTATATATATATATATATATATATGTGTGTGTGTGTGTGTGTGTGTGTGTGTGTGTGTGTGTATCCCTTTTGCGATATATATACATATACATATGTGTGTATATATACATATATTGCTAAGCTTACCAATAAAAAATGGTTTGCAAGTAGCTCCACACAAATAAGCAAAATTGTAGCACAAATGCCCTCTTCAACTTAAAAGTAGATATGCCTATCCTCCTGGCCCATCCCATCTCCCCACCCCCACTCCACTCCACACTTGACGAAGTGACTTTATTCTGAATTATACAGGCATCTCCATCTTCAGGGCTTTGCTTGTGAAAGGCTTGAGGCAGCTGGCTGAGAGTTCAGCAGTGAGGTTAGTAGAATGGTCAAATTCTCTGGGCCTCAAACACAAAGTTGCATATTTCCAGCTGTGATTCTCTACAGAGCCAAGGTTCCTGGGAACTGAGAGCCCAGCATCCATCTTTATGTTATAGTGAGGATGAGTTTCAGATAATAGCAATGTAAGAACTTTGTGTGGTAAACTGTAGTGGTGGATTGTCTAGCCTTTTGCATGTGGCTTTTTTGCTTTTTTTTTTTTTTTTTTTTTTTTTTTTTGGTTTTTCGAGTGTGGTCTTTAAAAGCAATTTACACTTAAGTTTGGACATAGCTACTAACTTTATATGAATGTCATTTATGTATGTGAAACCTTGAAAATATTAGTCTCCATATTAAGCCATTTCTCCAAAGAGCTCACTCAGCAGACATGAAGTGTGTCTTAAACTCTTAAACTCATACTCCCTAAGGTTGAGCCAATCAGCTTATGAGGGGGGAGTTTTAAAAAGCAAAACAAAATGAATAGCTTCTACTCTCTCCACACTGCCTGATTCCTCCATATAAATACAAAGACTTAACACAGTCAAAATAAAATGTCTGAACCATTTATCCTTGCTCACAATCTAAATGATTAATAGAAATTAGCCAAGGGGTGCTCTTCTAAACCAATAATATGCAAATATGCAAACATCTGAAGCCAAACCTGGAAGTAAAGGACAGTGTGTGGGAAAAGAAATTGCATAGCAACTATCTTCTCTTTCTCTCTGGTATTCTAGCCGTGTGTAAGAGCTGGGTACTCAGCCTGTACCATCTGGCAAAGGCCTAGAGAGTCTCTGCCTCAGCATGGAAGTCAGAAGACTGAAAGACATTTTGGGTAAGCATAGTTCTGGCTCCCCTGCACCTATGAATCTGGACGTAGTACTTGCATTATTTATTGTGATAAAGCACTGGCCTGACTAACTTAATGAAGAAGGAGGTTTGTTTGTTTGTTTGTTTGTTTGTTTGTTTGTTTCACTTACAGTTCAGGATTATTCCATCAAGTCAGCCAACTCTTGGTAGCAAGATGGGCTTAATCCGGCCCATCTTGGTTTGTGGCATCAGGCCTTGCCAACAGCTCCCTCACATCTCTGTAGATGGAGAAGCAGAGAAAATAGGTGGGAGCAGGGATAGGCTAAGAGCTGTGAGCTACGCTCTCATGATCCATTTTCTCTACTGAAGCCCACCTTCCACAAGTTCAACAACTTCTCATGAGCCTCTAGAGACATTTCATATTCAAACCATGTTGGTCTTCCTTCTTTCCTTCCTTCCTTTTTTCTTCCCTCCTTCCCTCCTTCCCTCCCTTCCTCCCTCCATCCCTCCCTCTCTCCCTCCCTCCTTCCCTCCCTCACTCCTTTCTTCCTTCCTGTCAGAACACAGTCCAAAAATAGAGTTGTGTGAGGAGAATTTTGAGTGCTTGTGAGAAAACTCTAAGAAAACAAGACAAGAGTCTTGTGACCTCAGTTTCTTCAAAAAACCACAGAATTGTTCTTGGAGTGTGTTCTTGTGCTCCTCCCAGGTGTAGAAGATGGAATGAGTTTACTTCAGATTATTCATTACAGCTAACTATTGTTCATTTAAATGCCTCTATGGAAAAACATTGTTTTGCTGTATGCAGCTTCCCTCTGTGATTGTATACTTTATTCATGTGACTCTTCTTTACCGTCTGAGTACAAATGGTCAGATGCTCTAAATAAAGTTGGCTATGGCAGAAGACTTTATAGTCTACCTCATTTATTGGCTCTATTCTTCTAGATCCCACTCCTGTAGAGTGGCAACACCTTCCTTCTTTCCTTCCTTCATCCTTCCCTCCCTCCCTCTCTCCTTTTTCTATCCCTCTCTCTTTCCTTCCTTCCTTCCTTCCTTCCTTCCTTCCTTCCTTCTTTCCCTCCCTCCCTCCTTCCCTCCCTCCCTCCCTCCCTCCCTCCCTCCCTCTCTCCCTCCTTTCTTCCTTCCCTCCCGTGTGTCTGTCTTTCCTCTTTTATCCTTGGCTCATCATTAGAGACATACTAATTAGGGGCTGCTGGTACACTATGAAGCATACTTTTGTTAATGCTGATATTTAGTTTAACAGCTGCCCTGTCCACTCCACAAAAGACTGCTTTCACCGTAATGGAGAGCTAAGCCACAAAGCAGTGCAAGCAAAGCCCAGATCCCTGCCAGTGCACCTTGCTTCTGCTCTCGTTCCTGATCCACAGGGAGTCATGAGCTCCAGCTCAGTATTCACCATTGTCTTCTTTTGGCTGGGAGCATCATTACACCTCACATGACTCTAGGATCCAGCTAGATGCTTCTGTGTAAATGAGAAAAGCAAAGCCGTACACCTTGTTCTAATGAAGGTCTGTTGTGAAATCCACCCTAAAACCCAATGAGTTGCACTGATATCTGTTGGTGAGAAACTGGTTTTTTTGAGGTGAAGCTGAGGTACTGCAACCGTATGGACAATCAGAAAGAGAACAGTCTAGGGTTTAATGGGTGCTCTGGTCTCTCCGGAGCAGGAGACATGTGAAGAGGAGAACTGGAAGGACCTTGGCCTACTGGTATTTCAGAGCTTGCTTTGGCGATGCTGTGGAGGGGTGGACTGCACACATGTCTGAAAATAGACAACAGTTTTTGTGCTGTGGATTCATCCCCAAGTTCCACCCTGAGCCTTTAAGACAGTGGTTCTCGACCTCCCTAATGCTGTGACCCTTGAACGTTTCTCATGTCATGGTGACCCCCAACCATAAAATTATTTTGTTGCTACTTCATAACTGTAGGTTTTGTTATGAATCAATGTAAAAATCTGATATGCAGGATATCCGACATGCTACTCCTTTGTGGGTTGAGAACAGGTTGAGGACCTCTGCTTTACGAGCTGGCCCAGGGTTTACTGAGTCTACTCGTGTTAAAGCACTGAACATTTTGACCCTATGCACATTTGACAATGCCTGGAGATACTTTGGGTTTTCACAACTGTTTGGTGAGTGGTGGTCCTGGCATGTGGTATGTGGAGGTCCGGAATGCTGTTAAACAGGCTCCTAATGCACAGATGTCAGAAGAACTAAGACAGATGTTAGCAGAGCAAGCATGAGAAATCGCATCTTCTTTTCACTAACCTCCTATAGGTGATCTAATAAAGGGATTTCTCCTAAGTAGGAGTTTACCTGTGTAGGCAGGCGACTTGGGGGTGACTGGAGGTGCACATCTAGGGGGTAAGTGGGTTCTTCAGTGGTTATAAAGGAGCTCTGCCATCCATTTTTTCTAAGTTCTGATTGCATGTTAGTGTGTGACAATGTTGAAAGGACACTGGTGTGACAGTTACAGACTTACTTAGTACACTCAGAGAAGGCCCTTCCGAGTGTTGAGATGACAGCCACAGCTTTAGATGGGAGGACCATATTGCAATCTGATCAGCTTGTTGAATCCATAGAGATTCTTCCAGTTTCTTTAAGTGAAGAAGAGCCATTTTCAATTTTTACATACATTCAAGACACAAGCGTTTGCTTTGGTTCTGTCCATGGAAGAAGCTGAGAGTCAGGGATAATAAGTTCTTCACTGAAGCTGAGCCACCTATATGTAAGACTCCAGACTTTATGGCTTAAGTTAAATGCAAGGGAATTAGGGGCAATGAAATGGGTGTGTCTGGAGGATTGCCCCTGGCAGAAGTGAGATCTAATATAGCATGAGAAGCAAGAAAGCAAAAGTCTTTCAGTGTGCAAATAAAAAACACCACTCATTCCAGGGCCGTGGAGTCTGGCATTATACTACCCTTAGTCCTTTGCCTTCAATCAATCTTACCTTACCATCTGGATCCGCCTCTCTCTTCCTTATGCCATCCTGTTTCTTACACACCTCTCCTCTCCCTCTCTCACACTCTTAGTTAGGCACATGTCTCCAGAAGGCACACGTTGCATCAAGAACAAGAGTGCACTTGATTGACTATGCGAAGACAGTACTTTAAAATTTGAAGAATTTAAAACCTATTACTGTACTTAACTTGTGGTGGTTCTCATCCTTGAATCATGAATCTCTTAAAAGGGAAAAACAATAAAAATCTATGAGCTGTCTTCCCAGAACCATAGGGTCATAAGCACCATCTACATATTATTTCAATAAATTTATAGGTATTTCTGAGAACGTTAAACACTTCATGTTTTTAAAAAAAAAAAAACTCTGGAAATGAATTATGAGGTCAATAATTCCATAACCATCTTACTGGCACATGCATATATACAGTAGGGGTTGAAACTCAAATGTCTGTGGGGATCATTTGAGAAACCCAGCCCAGGGAGGATCCAGGGCAACAGACTAGGAAGTGTTAGGGTGACTTTGTGAGATGCTTTCCATTGCAAAGACAGCTTATGCCACCTCTGTCCATCTCTGAGCACATAGGCTCAGTATTGTAAGAGTTTATATTCCTACAGGAAGACAGGAATCTTAATTTTATTGTATTTCCTTATTTTTACCAGATAATGCCAGCAAACAATATACTAGTGACATTGATTCTGTTACATTTTTCTCATTTTTTCAAGTACACACACACACACATTTCAAAGAACACCCATGTCTCTACCACAAGTTTTTTAAAGAAACATTTTACTTTGTATGCCTTATTAAAGATGTGACCTTAACCATTCCTCTGTCCAGTCATCCCTCTTTGTACTTCATATACAGTTTAATCTAGGTATAGACATCAAAACACTTCAAAGATGTTTTAGATCATTCAGTTTGATTTTTTAATTAGACATTTTCTTTATTTACCTTTCAAATGTTATCTCTTTTCCTGATTTTTTCCTCCAAAAACCCACTATCCCCTCCCTCCTCCCCCCTGCTCACCAACCCACCCACTCCTGCTTCCCTTTCCTGGAATTCCCCTACCTTCTCAGGACCAAGGGCCTCTCCTCCTATTGATGTCCAAAAAAACCATCTTCTGCTACATATGCAGCTGGAGCCAAGAGTCCCATCATGTGTTTTCTTTGGTTGGTGGTTTAGTCCCTGGGAGTTCTGGGGTTACTGGTTGGTTCATATTGTTGTTCCTCCTATGGGGCTGCAAGCTCCTTTAGCTCCTTCAGTCCTTTCTCTAGATCCTCCATTGGGGACCCTGTGCTCAGTCCAATGGTTGGCTGAGAGCATCCCCCTCTGTATTTGTCAGGCACTGACAGAGTTTCTCAGGAGACAGCTATATTATATTATCCTGTCAACAAGCACTTGTTGGTATCCACAATAGCGTCTGGGTTTGGTGACTGCATATGGGATGGATTTCCAGGTGGGGCAGTCTCTGGATGGCCTTTCCTTCAATCTCTGCTCCATACTTTGTCTCTGTATCTCACCCCACACACACACACACACACCACCATGGATATTTTGTTCCCCCTTCTAAGAAGGACCGCAGTATCCATACTTTGGTCTTCCTTCTTCTTGAGCTTCATTTGGTCTGTGAATTGTACCTTGGGTATTCTGAGCTTCTGGGCTAATATCCACTTATCAGTGAGTGTATTCAATGTGTGTTCTTTTGTGATTAGGTTACCTCACTCAGGATGGTATTTTCTAGTTCCATTTATTTGCCTACGAATTTCATGAATTCATTTGTTTTTAACAGCTGGATAGTACTCCATTGTGTAAATGTACCACATTTTCTGTATTCATTCCTCTGTTGAGAGACATCTGAATTCTTTCCAGTTTCTGGCTATTATAAATAAGGCTACTGTGAACATAGTGGAGCATGTGTCCTTATTACATGTTGGAGCATCTTCTGGATATATGCCCAGGAGAGGTATAGCTGGGTCCTCTGGTAGTACCATGTCCAATTTTCTGAGGAACCGCCAAACTGATTTCCAGAGTGGTTGTACCAGCTTGCAATCCCACCAGCAGTGGAGGAGTGTTCCTCTTTCACCACATCCTCGCCAGCATCTGCTCTCACCTGAGATTTTGGTCTTAGCCCGTTCTGACTGGTATGAGGTGGAATCTCAGGTTGTTTTGATATGCATTTCCCTGATGACTAAGGATGTTGAACATTTCTTTAGGTGCTTCTCAGCCATTCGATATTCCTCACTTGAAAATTCTTTGTTTATCTCTGTTCCCCATTTTTAATAGGGTTATTTGGTTCTCTGGATTCTAACTTCTTGAGTTCTTTGTATATATTGGATATTAGAATCTGTGAGATGTAGGATTGGTAAAGATCTTTTCCCAATTTGTTGGTTGCTGCTTTGTCCTATTGACAGTGTCCTTTGCCTTACAGAAGCTTTGCAACTTTATGAGGTCCCATTTGTCAACTTTTGATCTTAGAACATAAGGTATTGGTGTTCTGTTCAGGAAAAGTTCCCCTGTGCCCATGTGCTCAAGGCTCTTCCCCACTTTCTTTACTATTGGTTTCTTTACTATTGGGCATTTGGTTTTATGTGGAGATCTTTGGACTTGAGCTTTGTACAAGGAGATAAGAATGGATTGACTTGCATTCTTCTGCCTGCTAACTGCCAGTTGAACCAGCACCATTTGTTGAAAATGTTGTCTTTTTTATACTGGATGGTTTTAGCTCCTATGTCAAAGATCAAGTGACCATAGGTGTGTGGGTTCATTTCTGGATCTTCAATTTTATTCAATTTGATCTACTTGCCTGTCACTGTACCTACTATGCAGTTTTTATGACTATTGCTTTGTAGTACAGCTTGAGGCCAAGGATGCTGATTCCCCCAGAAGTTCTTTTATTGTTGAGAATAGTTTTCTCTCTCCTGGGTCTTTTATTATTCCAGATGAATTTGAGAATTGCTCTTTCTAACTCTATGAAGTATTGAGTTGGAATTTTGATGGGGTTGCACTGATTCTGTGGATTGCTTTTGGGAAAATGGCCATTTTTACAATGTTGATCCTGCCAATCCATGAGCATGGGAGATCTTTGCATCTTCTGAGGTCTTCTTCGATTTCTTTCTTCAGAGACTTGAAGTTCTTGTCATACAGATCTTTCACTTGTTTGGTTAGAGTCACACCAAGATACTTTATATTGTTTGTAACTACTGTGAAGGGTATCATTTCCCTATTTTCTTTCTCAGCCTGTTTATCCTTTGAGTATAGGAAGGCCACTGATTTGTTTGAGTTAATTTTATATCCAGCAACTTTGCTCAAGTTGTATATCAGCTTTAGGAGTGCTCTGGTGGAAGTTTTGGGATCACTTAAGTATACTATCATATCATCTGCAAATCGTGATAGTTTGACTTCTTCCTTTCTAATATGTATCCCGTTGACCTCCATTTGTTCTCTATTTGCTCTAGCTAAAACTTCAAGTATTATATTGAATACATAGGGAGAGAGATGGCAGCCTTGTCTAGTCACGGATTTTAGTGGGATTGCTTCAAGTTTCTCTCCATTTACTTTGATGTTGACTACTGGTTTGCTGTATATTGCTTTTACTTTGTTTAGGTATGGGTCTTGAATTCCTGATCTTTCCAAGACTTTTAACATGAAGTAATGTTGAATTTTGTTAAATGCTTTTTCAGCATCTAATGAAATGATCATGTGTTTTTTTGATGGATTTTGGTATATTGAACCATCCCTGCATCCTTGGGATGAAGCCTACTTGATCATAGTGATTTGATTTGGTCTTGGAGTCAGTTGGCAAGAATTTTATTAAGTATTTTTGCATCGATATTAATAAGGAAAATTGGTCTGGTTTTCTTTGTTAGGTCTTTGTGTGGTTTTGGTATCAGCATAGTTGTGGCTTCATAGAACGAACTGGGCAGTGTTCCTTCAGTTTCTAACTTGTGGAATAGTTTGAGGAGTATTGGTATTAGGTCTCCTTTGAAGGTCTCATAGAATTCTGCACTAAACTCATCTGGTCCTGGGCTTTTTTTGGTTGGGAGACTTTTGATGATTGCTTCTATTTCTTTAGGGATTATGGGACTGTTTAGATGGTTTATCTGATCCTGATTTAACTTTAGTATTTGGTATCTGTCTAGAAAATTGTCCATTCCATCCAGATTTTCTGATTGTGTTGAGCATAGGCTTTAGTAGTAGGATCTGATGATTTTTTGGATTTCCTCAGTTTCTGTTATTATATCTCCCTTTTCATTTCTGATTTTGTTAATTTGGGTACTGTCTCTGTACTCTCTGGTTAGTCTTAAGGGTTTATCTATCTTATTGATTTTTCTCTAAGAACCAGCTCATAGTTTTGATGATTCTTTTATAGATCTTTTTGTTTCTAATTGGTTAATTTCAGCCCTGAGTTTGATTATTTCCTGCCATCTACGCCTCTTGGGTGTATTTGCTTCTTTTTGTTCTAGAGCTTTCAGGTGTGCTGTTAAACTGCTAGTGTATGCTCTCTCCAGTTTCTTTTTGGAGGCACTCAAAGCTATTAGTTTTCCTCTTAGCACTGCTTTCATTGTGCCCCATAAGTTTGGGTATGTTGTACCTTCATTTTCATTAAATTCTAAAAAGTCTTTAATTTCTTACTTTATTTCTTCCTTGACCAAGTTATCATTGAGTAGAGTGCTGTTCATCTTCCATGTGTATATGGGCTTTCTGTTGTTGTTGTTTCCTTTTGTTTTGTTTTGTTTTTGCTATTGAAGACCAGCCTTAATCCTTAGTGATCTCATAGGAGGCACGGGATTATTTAAATCTTCTTGTATCTGTTGATGTCTGTTTTGTGACCAATTATATGGTCAGTTTTGGAGAAGGTACCATGAGGTGCTGAGAAGAAGGCATATTATTTTGATTTAGGATGGAATGTTCTATAGATATGTTAAATCCATTTAGTCCATAACTTCTGTTAGTTTTACTGTGTCTCTGTATAGTCTGTGTTTCCCTGATCTGTCCATTGATGAGACTGGGGTGTTGAAGTCCCCCACAATTATTGTAAGGTGCAATGTGTGCTTTTAGCTTCAGTAAAGTTCCTTTTATGAATGTGGGTACCCTTGCATTTGGAGCATAGGTTTTCAGAACTGAGAGTTCTTCTTAGTAGATTTTTCCTTTGATGAGTATGAAGTGTCCTTCCTTATCTTTTTTGATTACTTTTGGTTGAAAGTCAATTTTATTCGATATTAGAATGGCTACTGGGCTAGAGAGATGGGTCAGTGGTTAAGAGCACTGACTGCTCTTCCAGAGGTCCTGAATTCAAATCCCAGCAACCAAATGGTGATTCACAACCACCAATAAAGAGATCTGACTCTGACCCTGACGCCCTCTCCTGGTGCATCTGAAGACAGCTTCGGTGTACTTAGATATAATAATAAATAAATCTTTTTAAAAAATGGCTACTTCAGCTTGTTTCTTTGGACCATTTGCTTGGAAAATTGTTTACCAGCCCTTTACTATGAGGTAGTGTTTGTCTTTGACACTGAGGTGCATTTCCTATATGAAGCAAAATGCTGGGTCCTATTTACATATCCAGTCTGTTAGTCTATGTCTTTTTATTGGAGAAGTGAGTCTATTGATGTTAAGAGATATTAAGGAACAGTGATTATTGCTTCCTGTTATTTTTATGTTATTTTTATGTTTGTGTGGTTATCTTCTTTTGGGTTTGTTGAAAGATTACTTTCTTGCTTTTTCTAGGGAGTAGTTTCCCTCCTTGTGTTGGCATTTTCCATCTATTATCCTTTGTAGGGCTGGATTTGTGGAAAGACATTGTGTAAATTTGATTTTGCATGGAATATCTTGGTTTCTCCATCAATGGTAATTGAGAGTTTTGCTGGGTATAGTAGTCTGGGCTGGCATTTGTGTTCTCTTAGGGTCTGTATAACATCTGCCCAGGATCTTCTAGCTTTCATAGTCTCTGGTGAGAAGTCTGGTGTAATTCTGATAGGTCTGCCTTTATATGTTACTTGACCTCTTTCCTCCTGGGAGCCTAGCTCTCTCCCAGTGCCACCTGTATACGGAGCCTTGTGGCAGAGAATGGGCTCCAGGCCAAGTTTGATTTTCTATTTTGACATCTTATTTGGATGTTTTGTCCATGAGTGCTTACATATATATTTTATGAGTATACGGAGTGTGTGTCATATATGCATGCATGTATGTGAGTATGTTTGTTTGTGTAAAGGGCAAACAAGGGGCTGGGTATCTTCCTCTATCACATTCCTCCTTTTTCTTTTGAGACAGTTTCTTTCACAGAACCTGGAGCTAGCATAGCTACTAGCAAGCCCCTGCAATACTCCTGCATTTGCCCCTTTACCAGGCCCATTTTATTGTTGTTGGTTGATTGCCTGGCTGGTTTGGCATGGATTATGGGAATTTAAACCTGGGTCCTCATACTCATGTATAAAATTGCTGTTACCCAGCTTTTCCCCAGCCCTTTTTTTTTTTTTTTTTTTTTTGGTTTTTTGAGACAGGGTTTCTCTGTGTAGCCCTGGCTGTCCCAGAACTCACTTTGTAGACCAGGCTGGCCTTGAACTCAGAAATCCACCTGCCTCTGCCTCCCAAGTGCTGGGATTAAAGGCATGTGCTACCATGCCCGGCTTTCCCCAGCCCTATCTTAAGTGAAGCCTCCATCTCAGAATTTACATATTTTTTTGTGTATGACATAATTAACCAGAAGTGTCACTTGCCATATTGCTAGAACAGTATTTAGGCTTGGTGATGGTGTGTTGACTTGTGAATAGGACAGACATGACAAGGGCAAGGGTGGAAGTGGTGTAGAAATCCATAGTCTATCCCAAGCAGTTTTTTTAAACAAAGTTTTATAGTTAAAATACACATCCTTTGCATGGACACAAATATATATGGAAGGAATGCTGTGGGGAAGACCTCAGCAGCCATGACTAGAGGACAGTGTGTACAGGTTAAGGAAACATAGAGGCCCAGAAATCAGAGAGATGAGTCACAAACACAGACAAGGTCTTACTAAAGGACAAGTTATTTTCTCTTGACTGAACTGGAAGGAAGGGAAGTGCTCATTAAGTAGTAAAAGATACACACAAAAGGAAAATATGTAACCCATGGTTGTTGATGCTATTTTTGTGTACTATGCCACACAGAAAGTTAAGTACTTTGCCACATTATAGCTGTACACTTAGAAAGAAAAATCAAACTATAATATAGGCATAGATGAGGAAATTGAAGTATTATAGGACGTTATACCTCAGAAATCGTACTGTTAGTCAAACCAGAGCTAAGACATGAACTCATGCCTTTCTTATTTAAACATCTTTTTCTATTATTATTTTTTAGTGCAGAATTCTTTTTTTAAATTAGGTATTTTCTTCATTTACATTTCCAATGCTATCCAAAAAGTCCCCCATACCCCCCTCACTCCCCTACCCACCCACTCCCACTACTTGGTCCTGGTGTTCCTCTGTACTAAGGCATATAAAGTTTGCAAGACCAATGGGCCTTTCTTTTCACTGATGGCCGACTAGGCCATCTTCTGATACATATGCAGCTAGAGACACGAGCTCCGGGGGGTACTGTTTAGTTCATATTGTTGTTCCACCTATAGGGTTGCAGACCCCTTTAGCTCCTTGGGTACTTTCTCTAGCTCCTCCATTGGGGGCCCTGTGATCCATCCAATAGCTGACTGTGAGCATCCACTTCTGTGTTTGCTAGGCCCCGGCATAGCCTCACAAGAGACAGCTATATCAGGTGCCTTTCAGCAAAATCTTGCTAGTGTATGCAATGGTGTCAGCATTTGGAGGCTGATTATGGGATGGAACCCCAGTTATGGCAGTCTCTGGATGGTCCATCCTTTTGTCTCAGCTCCAAACTTTGTCTCTGTAACTCCTTCCATGGGTGTTTTGTTCCCAATTCTAAGAAGGGGCAAAGTGTCCACAGTTTGGTCTTTGTTCTTCTTGAGTTTCATGTGTTTTGCAAATTGTATCTTATATCTTGGGTATTCTAAGTTTCTGGGCTAATATCCACTTATCAGTGAGTACATATCATGTGAGTTCTTTTGTGATTGGGTTACCTCACTCAGGATGATGCCCTCCAGGTCCATCCATTTGCCTAGGAATTTCATAAATTCATTCTTTTTAATAGCTGAGTAGTACTCCATTGTGTAAATGTACCACATTTTCTGTATCCATTCCTCTGTTGAGGGGCATCTGAGTTCTTTCCAGCTTCTGGCTATTATAAATAAGGCTGCTATGAACATAGTGGAGCATGTGTCCTTCTTACTGGTTGGAACATCTTCTGGATATATGCCCAGGAGAGGTATTGTGGGATCCTCCGGTAGTACTATGTCCAATTTTCTGAGGAACCGCCAGACTGATTTCCAGAGTGGTTGTACAAGCTTGCAATCCCACCAACAATGGAGGAGTGTTCCTCTTTCGCCAGCATCTGCTGTCACCTGAATTTTTGATCTTAGCCATTCTGACTGGTGTAAGGTGGGATCTCAGGGTTGTTTTGATTTGCATTTCCCTGATGATTAAGGATGCTGAGCATTTTTTCAGGTGCTTCTCAGCCATTCAGTATTCCTCAGGTGAGAATTCTTTGTTTAGCTCTGAGCCCCATTTTTAATGGGGTTATTTGATTTTCTGGAGTCCACCTTCTTGAGTTCTTTATATATATATTGGATATTAGTCTCCCATCTGATTTAGGATAGGTAAAGATCCTTTCCCAATTTGTTGGTGGCCTTTTTGTCTTATTGACACTGTCTTTTGCCTAACAGAAGCTTTGCAATTTTATGAGGTCCCATTTGTTGATTCTCGATCTTATAGCACAAGCCACTGCTATTATTATATTATTGATCATCTAAAGTTTTTTTTTTTCAATTTGGAAACAAGATTTTTTGTAACAAGATGTGACTGAAACCTACTACAAAATGTGTGGAGTCCAATGTAAAGTGCAAACATGAAGTCCATTGCTCATAAATAAGGTAGAATTTTTAAATATCAAAGGAAAGCATTCTCTAAGTTGCAGTGATCTTCGGTTCTTGCGTCTTTTGTGGCTACACTGGACAGATGTCCACAGAAGCTGTCCTTGGCTATGCTACTGTAATAGGACACTGGGGCCCACCGAGTGTCGTACCAGAGAAGAGAATTCCAGGGTAGATCCCAAGACAGGGTATTCTCACCATCTCACCTAGTGATCTGGAACTGTAAGCTGATGCAGGGTGAACACTCTACTGTACTCTGTGACAAACAGATGACACAGGAATTAAACACGTTAGGTTTAGTGATTGGTGGGCATTCGCTCTTTCTGAACTTGCTTGGTCAGCAAGGTCTCCAGTGAACCCTCACTCCAGCACTGGTGCAATAGATTCTGGATACGTCCCTTCTGACCGCCACTGTCACTGTTCTCTAGTGTCCATGGATGGAAGTAGGTAATTCCTCCTTTTCCACATTTACAACTCAATCCTCTCCACAGATGTAACTTTTGTGAGCCCTCCTGTAACTCCATTCCCAGAAGGAACTGGCCATCTATAACATACGCATAAGCATCATGCACGCACCCGCAGTCACTTCCAGATACCAAATTCTGTCATGCAGAATGGACCCAAGAATAAATGGGAAGCCAGTGAGAGTCTTTGCATAATATATGCAAAATTGAGCACAGGTCTCCTTGGGCAGAGTGGTGGAGCTGTCTAGTTTGGGTCCAAACTTCTTCTGTCTACTCCCCAATCTTTTCAGGGGTCCCTGTTTTATCTTGGCATGTGCTGTAGAGGCCCTGGTTTGAGCAGCGTCATTCCTTTCTTCCTTCATAATAGCTTGATTCCTACAGGCACAGACCTGGCCCCCTTTTTCGAACTTCAATCGCTCTCAGAAGACTTTCTTCTTTCCCTGAGTTCTATACCTGTGTATACCAGGAGAAAATAAACCTATGTGTCAAACTGGACTCAGGCTAGTACCTAACACTAATCTGATGGATTGCTTCACATGTCAACACCATTGTTCTGGGATGAGTAGGAAGTAAACATTGGGTAGACTATGTCTCTTGGTAAAGGATACTTTCCACAGACTCCCAGCTGCCGTAACCTGCGTGTCAACTATATTGTTTATTGTTCAGCAAGGGGGATGTCCTTTCTGTGAAGTGAGCAAAACAGGGGGTATAATATTCTCTGTGTCAAAATTTAAGTGATAATTTTGTTATTAAATGTTACTGTAAGAAAAAAGAACGGATGCCGGTAGGCGTGAAATGAAACTGACACCGGAACAATGCAAGCGCATTAGCTGCTGAATGCTTTCCTGAGAGAAACGTGAGTGTGATGGTAATGGTTATACGCATATATCTCCATGTACTTATGTGTGCATACAATGTATGTGCATATATGTATGTGTTACATGTTATTTGTATTTATTCATATCAACACAGGTATCTGAAGGACTTACATGAACTTGACAGTGTCCTGTGCAGTCTGATCTGCCCACCTCTCCAGCCCGTGGGCACCCTCCCCTCTGAGCCCCTTGAAGCCACCTTGAAGCTATTCACACTGTCTTTTCTCAGTTCTTACAGTTTACGTTTTCTCCCGAATCTCAAATGCCAAGGAACTCTGTCTCTCTCTCTGTCTCTCTCTCTGTCTCTCTCTCTGTCTCTCTCTGTCTCTCTCTCTCTCTCTCTCTCTCTCTCTCTCTCTCTCTCTCTCTCTCCTCATGCTCCTCCCAGCCCCACCTGCTGGATCTGCCCAGGTTCTCTTTTATTCTGCTTCCAGGGAGTACATTTTTTTTCTCCTCTCTGGTATTCAATCTAAGAAGTGCTTCTATTTCTCTGTGTATGTCTCAGTATCTTCGATGAGAGGCTCCTCGTTCCTGCTGGTACTCCTCTGTGTGATCATATTGCTCACCCGCGTTTCCTCTCAAGTTCAAGCTGAAAGAAAGCTTGTTGGTGACCTGTCCATCACCGTGATCTAGAAAAAAAGAGTCTTGTATTTAAAAGTGTCTCATTGCTGACTCGATGCTGGGATTATCATCAACTTGTATTTATTTCCTGTACACTTCAAATGACAGTATTTGTGTGATACTATCATAGTGTTTGTGTGACACTATCATAGTGTTTGTGTGACACTATCATAGTGTTTGTGTGACACTATCATAGTGTTTGTGTGATACTATCATAGTGTTTGTGTGACACTATCATAGTGTTTGTGTGACACTATCATAGTGTTTGTGTGATACTATCATAGTGTTTGTGTGACACTATCATAGTGTTTGTGTGATACTATCATAGTGTTTGTGTGACACTATCATAGTGTTTGTGTGACACTATCATAGTGTTTGTGTGACACTATCATAGTGTTTGTGTGACACTATCATAGTGAGAAGGGATTTTGCGTGCTGTTTCACTTCTGTTGGAGGCTGCAGCTGTCCTCTGCAGAGCCTGCTGCTTCCGGTTCTGACTCCATTGGCTGTGACAGTTCTAGGCTCATTTACCACAGAACTGGATTAGGCTGCATTGTCTGCAACTCTGCCCCAGCCTCAGCGGGAGATATTTCCTCTTCCCATCACCTCTGAGGTGTGCGCCACAAAGCAGGTGGTCTGGAGGCCCGCTGTTCTCTCTCTTCTGCCCTGTGGGGTTTGTGACTAAGAAATGACTCTCTGACAAGGCAACCTGCCAGACCTTTCTCTTGCCAGCTAATGACAAGTCACTGGGATCTTACTGAACAGAAATCCTGCTGTCATTGCTTAGAATTTCTCTCTGGGCACGACTTCCTCACAATTCCATTCTGCTCACCTATATTCAAGGGAAGTACAATCACTGTGGTGCGTCCCTTGGAGTCGAAGCTAAGCGCTTTCAGGGAATTACTGGGTGACCTCGTGTTTTTGGCTCGAGATGCGGGTTTTTGTTCCTTTGGACAAAATGACAGTACAAATGCACTAACTCTGGCGCTCTGGGAGAGTCATTTCTCCATATGGTACCTCTGGTAGCTCTGAAGATATTTTTTTTTTCAGATTTCTGTGGGCTAATTTATATATATATTGTCAGTCTGCAAACATTTTACCAGCCTCCACAATACTCACCTACACACCACAATGTTACAAGGGTAATTTGCCATTTAAATCCTCTTCAGGATGTGTGGGGAAAGAAATAAACCTGAATGGTATGACAGCAGAGAAGAAGCCCTTCTAAGACAGCGAGTCATCCATCGGCCCGAGTCCTGATGCTTGCTATCTGGAGTCTGACTTCCACAATCAAGTCACTCTTCTCCCCAGCTACAAGCGCACAGGAAGTGACAATGCTGAGGCACAAAGCCTTGCTTTCCTGTGTCTTGAATCTGACACATTGGCAAGGTTGCCATTTTGATGCTTGTGGAAGATTACAGAGATGATGAGAACAGTCCATAGGACAGTATCCATACTACGGTGTGCCCACAGTGCTGAGCTGAATTTGTCTGGTATTGACATGAAAAGCTGATTATCCAGCTGAGGGCAAGTGAGGAGAAAGCTTCTTGGAGATTAGGTGTTCCAGCAGTGTCTTGCATTCCAGGGAGGGTGTGGGCATCAGTTCATGATTAATACTTCTTCTGGATGCCTCCCCCATACGTAGTTTATCTGGGGACTGAAATACATGTAAAATCAATCTTGCAGAATGTTGCACATCTTTGTCCTTCCTCTGTCAGTGATAGATACAGAAACAGGTTGAGATTGGCTGAGCAATTTGAGCTGGACCACTTTAGTGGGATAACATGTTGAGCTCTGTCTAGAACAATTTGCTATGCTATCATTCCTGACAAAGGAAATGAACACATCTATTTTTTTTTTTTCTAGAAGAGCTCTCCAGTGCGGTTCTGTTTGTCTATATATCTCTCAGGATCCTCTGCCACAACCTCATCATTCCTGCTGGTCCCTTATATCCAGACACCAATTCTACAGACTTCATCCCTGACAGACTTTGTTTCAGATTGGTTGCAACTGCAAAGGTGAAACCTGGCAACCACAGAGGATGTTTCTAGCTACTTCCCATCTCTGCATTTCCCCGCTGGGTTTGGAGTCCTTTCAGACAAGAGTACTAATGTTCACGTTCTTCTCTATACATCTTATTTCTCTGCTCTGCTGATCGATGGCTCCATCTATGTCATATCAACTCAGGGGGAAAAAAATGATTCAACTGTGCAAAGTTGGTAACCTATAGTAATATGCAAGGACTTGTGAGGGATACAGTGACAAACTGGAGACAATGAAGTCCTGTAGGAAGAAGATGATTTGTTCTTTTGAGAGTATTCAATCAGTGTGGCCTGTGGGTGCTTGTGGTTTGACATAATACAAGGGCATATGTGGAAGAAACAAATGGACCTACAGCCCTTAATGAGGATGACAGGGTAAACACAAACAGTATGATACAAAACTGAAATTAACAAGGAGAAGGCTTCCCAGAGAAAGTGGCATTTGAGTAACTTGACTTATTTACCTAATTCGTAAAAAGAAAACTCTTAGTAGCCAAACAACTATATCTTTAGTTTCTTTTATGGTGGAGTGGCTGAAGACCAACCTCAGCAGATAAGAGCTCTTGCTGCTCTTCCAGAGGATGTGAGTTCTAATCCCAGTACTCATATTAGATGGTTCACTGTTACTTCTAACTCCAGCTCTATGGAGCTGAGGGGCTAATGCTCTCTGCTGTCATCTTGAGGCTCTCTCTCTCTCTCTCGCTCACTCTCTCTCTCTCTCTCTCTCACACACACACTATATATATATATATATATATAT